>NC_089854.1:377500-502500 GCF_036373705.1 Amia ocellicauda | reverse complement strand
TCGGTCGTCCACGTCTTCAGCTCCTGGGCTCATTGTGTCAGTCCGTTTGTGTGGGCACGGTGGCCCCCGAGAGCCCCGCTCTCACCTCTCACTGTCCTGGGAGTCCGCCGCGGCCAAGAGGATGCCGATCACCACGGCCAGCACCAGGACCTGTCTCTGGGTCATCGCCTGGGGGGTGCGGGGCAGCCTGCGAGCGACACGGGAGAAGCGGCGGTCAGAAACATCCCGGGAGCCGCTGCTGGACACGCCGTCCCTGCGGGCTGCGGGCGGGAGTGTTCGCATCGCCGGACCCCAGAGGAGCACACATCTCACACCATCAGAGCTGTCAGAGCTGCGACCACAGGGACCTAAACCGGCTCATTGAACTTTACATGCATACATAAAAATACGTGAAAAAAGCTCAAACAAAATACTAAACCTCACAGTGCAATACTTGTATTGAAAAATACACAATTGTACTAAAGACAGACAGACAGGCAGGCAGACAGACACCTAGAATATCTACACACACATTATTGCACACACATTCATGTCATGCATTCTCTCCAGTGTCATAACTGCTGTCTAATCTCTATTAAAGCACAGTTCTTGTAACTTTTTGGTTGAATTGCTCTCTGTCTCTGGACTGTATGGAAGTGTATCAGCCTCCTGCACTCTCACCACTCTACGCAGCAGCGGACCCTGACCCATGACCCCGGAGTGGACGCAGGCAGAGAGTCCCTGCGTGTGTCGGACTCATGTACTCACGCGTGCAGAGCAGGTGCAGGGCAGTGCGTGGGGTCCTCACAGCTGGGCACAGAGAGCAGCGTAGGCAGGCAGGTCCTCTGAGCAGCTGGCGGCTGGTCCCCTGGGCTGTGGGCTTTGACTTTTGTGGAGACAGACTCCCCACTGGAGTTTTATACCCGGCGGCAAGTGGAGGGACGGTGACTGATAACCACCCCCCCATCACCTCACTTGAGCACCTGTCTCTGCACCTGACGAGCCCCTTGTTCTTCCTTTGTTTGCCCCTAATCTCTCTGTGGGCTCAGGAGCATCTCCGCAGCGCCGAGGGGAGCTGGGAGACGAGACAAAGGCTGCTGCCACCCGCTGATTGTCTTCCATTCCCCCTCCATCGCAATGCTGTGGCGTCACAGGCCACATTGTCAAGTGCTGCACCCCCCCCCCCATACACACTTAGGCACTCAAACGGTCATACAATGACACACACACACTCCCTCTACCACACCTTCCGTTACACACACTCACGTCCTAGGATAATCCGTCAGCAGAAAATAAACAAACGAACAAATGGAAGTGTTTAGCACAGCGCCCCGATCGCTGTCGCTCTCCCCTGCCGGGTCTGAGCCGAGACTACGCAGATTCATAAGAGGATTTCTGAGAGGATCTTCTTACACTTTTCAATTAGGCTTCTCTTTGGGAGAAATGGGAAACAGATTTGAAAAAGAAAAGGTTGAGTCAGTAGTTTATTTGTACTGTTGATATAAACACACACACACACTGCACATCTTGAGGTACAGAGAGAGCAAGAGAGAGGGATTACACTGAAATACTATCTCCTCTTTCTCAACTGTTCCTCAGCCCTTTCAAATGTAAATCATCCCACTTAACTATTGTGAAGCACACTGCCCCCCCACTCCTGTGTAAACTCTCACAACCTTGATCTTCGGTGACAAACGCTTCACTTAAAAAAATCAGAAGTTTAATCCGTTTATTGCTTTACGTGTGACGCTTCCCAGAATCCTGTGGCACAGTGGCCGGGTCGGGTAGCACATGGCTGTCTGCCAGGCCGGGTCCGACTCGTGTCCGGGATCACAGCACAGAATAAACATCCCCAGTTTGTTACTCCCATATTGAGTGAAGATTTGGATGTTTAAGTGATTCAAAGAAAACTGAAAATACAAAAGTAGGATAGGGCACAGGGTTACATTTGTGTGGTTTGGAGAGCATTAAGTTGTGTAATTTTGCTACATTTTGCATTTGAGTTAAGTGATGGAATGAGGGTTAGGGTTCGAGCCCCCAGTGAACCCAGGCTGTCGTTCGGGTTAAATGACCCAGGTGTACGTGTGCAGGGGCCAAGCTGTTGGGTCTTAAAATGGGGCAGACCCTCTGATGTCACACACTGGCCCAACCTGAACAGAGAGGTGACTTACTGGGTGTGAGTTGCTGGGCAGCTGCCCCCCCACAGCCTTAAACGCCTCTTCAGCTCAGTCACACACCAGCGGCCTGAAGGCACAATGAGGTGAAGACATAGAAGAGATGGAAGAGATGTTTTTTCTTCTCTTCACTGTTTGGAAAAGGAACAGAGAAACGGCAGGCCTGCTCTGTGTGCGCACTCTGCCTGTGCCCCTGTGATCGGCGGCCATGTGCCCCTGTGATCCGTGTGCCCCTGTGATCGGCGGCCATGTGCCCCTGTGAACCGTGTGCCCCTGTGATCCGTGCCCCTGTGATCCGTGTGCCCCTGTGATCGGCGCTGCCGCAGCTGCCCCTTGGCACGTTTCCATGGAGCTGCAGACAAGCTCCCGAGCCGCCCTGAGCCCGAGCTCCCTGCCTGGCAACCGCGCCGCGCTAATGGACTCGGTTTCCCACCAACAGGCATCCGCGGCTGTGGAGAGCACCAACTGTCCTCTCTCTCTCTCACACACACACACACACACACACACACACACACACACACTTACACACACACACACGCACTCACTCTCTTTCTCACACACACACACTCAAACACACTGAAGACTAAACAAGTTTCAAATCAGTCACTGCGGCCGAGAAACAGACAGGTCCCCCCAGGGGAAAAGTGCGTCTGTAAAGCAGTACTGCTGCCCCACAGCACACCCCGTCTCCCAGTACAACCAGCCTGCCGAGCCCCGCTGTCTCCTCCCGCCACAGACAATGGGAACCTGAAGGATTCCTGCCAGCTCTCTCTGCCTGGCTGGCAACCAGGGGGCGGTCAATACACCCCATTCGCAGGTCCATTGCAGCAGCAATTAGGGTGGCCAGAAAACAAATGGCTTTTAAATTTACTTTAACCTATTTTTCTCATTTTATAAAAGACACCTAGAACCAAAAGCATCATTAGTGCCAAGACGTGTGGAGTGCTGACCCCTACTGCCCCCCCCACCACCTCCGCATTCTCTCATTCAGGTTTAATTGCCCCCTACCTGCCTCCGCATTCTCTCATTCAGGTTTAATTGCCACACTAAGAAAAAGAGAAAAATAATTAAAGGAGGAGTCTCTGCCACATTCATACAGCTCCTCTTTACATTCTTCTTTAGTGACAGTGTTTGTTTGTTTCACTCGATTTTAGAGAGAGAGAGAGAGAGAGAGAGAGAGAGAGAGAGAGAGAGAGAGAGAGAGAGAGAGAGAGAGAGAGAGAGCAGAGGCTGGCAGAGTCGAGCCCTGCTGTGTGTGTCCTGTGAGTTCAGGGTTTAACCATCTCCTCTTGTTTATTGACGAAACACAGTCGGGTTAGTTTTTATTTTGTTAATTTGCAATAACAAGGCTGATTACAAAGTTGAAACTAACATATTCCATGTATACAATAGTACACAGATCCCAATGCCACACACACACACACACACCACAGAGGAATGCATGAGACTGAGGATGGGCAGAGCCTCCAGGTGGAAGGAGTGTGTGTGCCATTGGAAACGGGATCTACCAGAAAGGGCCGCAGGCAGACAGGTTTTTATTCGGCAAGCCGTGGAATTCAGTTTAAATGATCGAGATCTGTACATTGCCCTGTCAAAGGCTGGTCAAAACATGATATTAACACTGCATGCTTTTTCTAGCACCCACTGTGTCTTCAGGGCAACAATCAAGTAACCTAATCATACACCATGTAATTAGTTTGATTTTAAAGTACAGAAAAGGCTACTGCAAGTACAGAAGTGGCCTCCAATGTTTACCATTACATGTGGAAGAGAGCTTTAATAACCTCTGTGCTGTATCTTAGAATTAACGTCAATTTATTTCTCGCCCAGCTCTATAAAGCAACCAGACCAGTTTCCCCAATTAATCAATGAAGCGTGGCAACAACCACCAAGAAACTACACGCGTACGTGCAGGACGTAGCGCGATGACGCAATGCACCGCATAAAAGCGGATTTCCGGCCGGCCGCCATTTCGTGCTTCCCGTGAGTAGAGCAGCGCAGACGAGCGGGAGGCAGAGCAGCGCGCAGCGGAGCACACGTCTTCAACGACATCGGTAAGAAACGGCGCTTTTCTAACTCCACACAGCGCGCTTCGATCGGCGGGCCGGCCGGGGAGTCTTCCCCAGCACAGTGCAGGGTCTCGCCGGTGTTATTCTCCGATTAAAGCGGCAGTTCGGTGGCCCGGTGTAGGAGGAGGAGGAGGCGGCTGGCGCATTGTTGTAGGATCGTGGCGGCCATCTTTTATCCGCTGCATGCGAGGTCGCCACTAAAAGCTTTGTTTTAAGTCGCTGTTAATCCACGACTACAACCCCTCTCTATCTCTCTGTCTCTCTCTCTCTCTCTCTCTCTCTCTCGACTCACCCGGCGTCCCCCGCAGGCTGGCCCGGCCCGGCGGCGCGGATAGGCGGCGGCCTGTGTCTGTGGTGTCGTGCGCAGCGGGCGCCATTTTAATGACGAACAAAGGCGCCGTCCTCAGCGCAGGGGTGTGAGGCCGAGTGCCCCCGAGACTCGTGTGCGATGTTTGTGGGGAGGCAACTCCTTTTCTCATTTGTTTTAAGTTATTACTGCATTGTATTTTAAACTGTCCTAGTTGAAGATAAAATTACCCGGATGTCGCAACTGACAAGCTTCCCTATTCGCGCGCACACGCCACGCACTTGTAACCGCCGTCTCCGGGCTTGTGCGGGTTTAAACCGCCGTCTCCGGGCTTGTGCGGGTTTAAACCGCCGTCTCCGGGCTTGTGCACGGTTGCATTATTGCCGAGGCGCCGGGCGGGAAGCCTGTTCCCCCCTCCTGCACGTAGCGCTAGACTGAATGTGCCCCGAGGCCGCATTGTACTCAACATGTACCGGTTAGAAGTGCACACCCGTCTGTGAAACTGTACACTAACTTTGGTCACTGATGCATGCATTGTAAATGTTCTTGCAAGTCTTCTGATGTGCATGTGTAATCCTCGCCCCCCCCCCCCGCTCTGCTTCCTTGTGCACTTGCAGAGTGGGGGGGCGGGTGTTGGGATTGTAGGGCCTTAGTGCTGGGGGGGGGGGGGGGGGGTCTAGACCTGGTCCTGCAGAGCTGCCATCGCTCTGGATCTACAGGTCATGTTCAGCATCGTGTGAGGAGGAGGAGGGGCTCATCTGGAGAGCCAGATGCCCTGACCGGGTCCCATCGAGGGGCTGCCTCCTGTATTCCAGATAACCAGAAGTGTCCGGGCCGATCCTGGCGAAGCTGCTGCTGTGCCCTCTCCCCACACTGGGGCTTCAGCTCTCCTCTCCTCCTCCCCCGCACTCCCAGTGCTTCCATCGGGTGGTGCTCAGGGCTGTGCCAGGCTGGGTGCCCTGGGGATTTTACAGCTTGCTCTGCTAATGTTGGCACCGCCAGGCATGCTGGAGTCCCACAGCCCTGTCCCCTGGCTTTCCCTCTAGCTTGAGAGCAGCCTGGAGCTCCTCTGACTGCTAAGCAATGGGGGTCTACCTATCCTGGTCCAGTCCTGAGACCCCTGCTGCTTCCTGTTACGGGTGTAGGGGGGTGGGAGGTAACCCATGGAAACCTATATATGCATTTCCATGTGCTGCGCATTTCCTCATGAGACATCTGCCTGAACACACGGGCCACTTTGTGGAGTTGCTAATGGTAATATTAAATTTTTTTAAAAAATCTGCTTTTAATCTGTTTGCTCTCCAGATTGCTCCTGGCTTTGTGTGCAAAATGTAGACTGAACAAAAGCATAAGTGTGAAAGAGGTTGACCGCTGTGACTTCGCAGGACCGCGCTGCCTCTGTATCCGTCAGTGGAATCTGTTTGCTTTTCTCCTTTAACGCACTTTTCTTGTTATAACCATTTTCTTTAAGTTCAGCAATGTTGTAATGTGATGGAAATGTGTGATACATGAAAATTAAACTAGACAATTCTTCTTGCAGTGGTTAGAGAATTGAGGCCAGTTGAAATGGGAGGTAATTACAAGGCTTTATTTATACCTTGCATGCTGCAGACTTTTTCTTTATCAATGTGCCCCTTAGACTAAACTAGTTTGCTTTGAAGTAAATGCTTAGTCATGTGCCCACAGTCCTGGCCTGGACCTGCTTGCTGTAGCTCTTTCAGGCTGTTCTGCAGTGGGAAAAGCAGCTCTTGCCATACTGGGAATTAGATGGGATCTCCTGGTGCTCTTCCTGGCACAGTTGCATGTTTTTGAAACATTTTAAAGGGTTAAAATGCTGCTTATCTCCCCCCCCCCCCCAACCTTATGCTTAGACACATTAAATTATGCCCCTTTCTCAACATTAGATATAAAGCTTTGAAGAATACTGTAAACGTTATAATCCCACCCCCTTTGTAACTAACTAGCTGAAGCTCTCGTGTGCTTAATGTGTTGAGTCTGCTTTGGCCCAAAACGCACTGACCCGGCATCTCTTGCAGACCCCGCCATGCACAGAGACTGTCCGCTCGACTGCAAGGTCTACGTCGGGAACCTGGGCAACAATGGCAACAAGACTGAGCTGGAGCGCGCCTTCGGCTACTACGGGCCCCTGCGCAGCGTGTGGGTCGCCCGCAACCCACCCGGCTTCGCCTTTGTGGAGTTCGAGGACCCCCGCGATGCCGCTGACGCCGTCAGGGAGCTGGACGGGAGGTGAGGCCTCTTTCGTCAGCCCAAAACTCTCCCTCTGTAATTGTTTGCTCCCGATAGTTCTCTGGGCTTATTTTGTGGTGTAATGAGTGAAACGCGCCCCCACAGGAATCTGTGCGCATGCCGCGTGCGTGTAGAGCTGTCCAACGGGGAGAAGCGCACCCGCAACCGAGGGCCCCCGCCATCCTGGAGCCGCCGCCCCCGGGACGACTACAGACGCCGCAGCCCGCCGCCCCGGCGCAGGTACGAACCCTTTAGACAGCGGGGCTTCGGCCTCTAGTGGGGGAAACTAACTTCAGCTAGGAGAGTGTCAACTCCACCCAGTTTTACTGAAAAGTTTTGAGTCTGATTTACAGATTTATTCCCCCCCCCCCCTCCATTTCAGATTCCTAGTTCCTCCAGCTTCCTGTTTTGTCTTCATACGAAAGCTAAGCCCATGAATACATTGACTCGGGTAGCCTGTAGTGTTTTGGGTTGAGGGAGTTGTCGGCCCCTCTCTCTGAGGCGCTGACCGCTGGGGCATGCGATGACCAACTGTCTTAATCTAGTCTCATCTTCATTGTCATCTGTTAGTCTAACATTGCAGCCAGGTTTGTTAGAGGGGTGAGGTGGGGTTCAGGGCTTGGGTTCGGGTGGGGGGGGGCGGATACTGTACTCTGTTTAAAGTGGGTGCAGTCTAGGGCAGTAAATAGGGCTGGGCTCTGTGATGCTCTGAACTGATGTGCTGGATGTAACGGTCGCTGCAAATTTGAAGCTGATTAATGTACCCAAACCCCAAACCTGGTCCAGCTGTCCGACGACTTGACGCTGGTCTGGTGATCAGCTGGGTCATCGGCCCAGTTGTGCTTAGTGTCCCGGTGAGAGCCCAGTCCTATTTCTAGTTGAGTTGCAGAAGATTTAAAATACATTTTAGTTAAAAAGTGATGCTAGATTTGGTTGTAATAGCCTTTTATTTTTTTGAAGGTTGCTTACTTTTGTTTTTACCATCTCTATATTAATAAAAATGAACCCCCGTTGCAGAGTCACCATCATGCCTCTTCTCACCACCCTCTGAGTCAGTCAACTAGCCCTCTTTCAGCGTCATGTGACCACTGACCAGCGTGCCCCACTCAGCTTGGCTGGGGTCGTATCACATGACCCAGGCATGGCCGGTCGTCAGGTTGCACCGCCCTTTGGTTCCTGAGCATGCTGTGTTCTCTCAGCCTCCTCTCCAACCTAAACCCAATCAGCAGCGGCCTACCTCACATCCCTGACCAATCAGCTGTTTACTTTTCCAAATGTCTACACAACAACCTACAGCAACAGGCCCTCGGCTAAGCCATAAAAGCAGGAAAAATCCACAAGCAGCCCCCATCCGCCAACCAGCTAAACAGCTCGCAACTTCTGGCAAATCCTATTCAGCAAATTCTGCCTTCTCCTGCCCACCAGTCTGGCATCCCTCGCCATTTCTAGCTTGTTGAAAACCAAAAGACTAGTAAGTTTTTCCTGCTTAATACAGTTTACTGCTGGTTACAGTTTAAACGAGTAAGCTGCTTCATTTTAGACCTTTTCTTTTATCGTTTTTTATTGAATTTTTATTTTAAAAAATTCAATGGTTGGCTTTTTTAATTTGACTAAGATTGTCCGTTGTCTTGCAGGGTTAGCCTAGTCTCATGTAGACCAAGTAGTTTAATGAGTTTATCTTGGGGATGGGTGGGTTGGGGTGGGGGGGGGGGGGGTTTGAAGTGCCCTGGTGTGTTCTGGAGAGGTCACCTTTTTAACCGAAGGACAAATTTAAACCCCACGGGGAAGAAAAAATGAGCTTCCCTAGAGTATTTGCCTCTTAACTTCTCGCAGTGTGGCTTTGAATTGCTTCAGTCTGAGGCTGCAGTTAAACCTGCAGTGTCTTGGTCTCCTGGAAGCGGTGCTGTCTGTTGACTTCCTGGTTGAGTAGCTGGAGTTTGTAGTTCACTCCTGGATGTGGTGTGACAGACCTGAGTAGAGCATGGTCTTTATAAGCGACCCCCCCCAGTGGCAGAGGCGAGGGCGGGGTTTTTAGACGCTCTTTGGGTCAGTGCTCTAGTGGGCGCTCAGTTCATGGGACAGATTCCCTGACCCTGCAATAGTCCCCCCGTTCCCATCTAGTGCCCTGGTTAAGAGACGGTAATTGCCCTCGTCCCTCTGATTGATCCTACCCTCCCTATGTAGGGGTTGTGGTGCCCGAGCAGCACAGTGGAGGCCTTGGTGGCACTGCCCCCGCGCTCACGCCTTGTCGGTGTTTAGGGGGCCGTAGCAGGGAGGCCCCATCGTTGCTGTGCTAGGGGCAGGTGTTGAGGGGCCCGGGCGAGTGTGCAGTGTGGGGTTGGTGCAGTGGCCAGGCTGCGCATGGGCCTCAATGTGACGCTGCGTTTCTCGTTTCCAGATCGCCACGCAGGAGGAGCTTCAGTCGCAGCCGCAGCAGGTGAGATGCTGGTGGTTTTTACAAACGTTCGTGTGTGTGTGTGTGAGGTGCAGGTGGTGAAGGAAACTGCCAGACTGCCTGCTAAACACTCCTTCTCCCCCTACAGATCTCTGTCCAGAGACCGAAGAAGGGAGAGGTCCCTCTCCCGTGACAGGACCCGTAAGCCTTCGCGTTCCTTCTCCAGATCTCGCAGGTAGGCGTGGCCCCGGCCCCCTGGGGTACTGCTCTATCCAGTCCCTTCAGTCGCTGTCCTTGTTCTGATCTGAAACTACCTTTGAGGCTGTGGACCTGTATCTCGGTGAAATTGGAGTAATGAGGACTTGGTCTTCTCTCCAGCAGGTAAAGGCCAGCCTGTCAGTCTGATTTCTCTCTCTCTCTCTCT
Organism: Amia ocellicauda; assembly: GCF_036373705.1. Classification (NCBI taxonomy): domain Eukaryota; kingdom Metazoa; phylum Chordata; class Actinopteri; order Amiiformes; family Amiidae; genus Amia; species Amia ocellicauda. The sequence goes on along the minus strand of NC_089854.1, from coordinate 492,905 downwards.
CTCTCCCCAGCCGTTCCAGGTCAAATGAACGGAAGTGAAGTGATGCTACAGTGGAGGAGAGATGTGGAGAAAGTTCAACCCCTGAAAGCCCACCCTTCCCCTGGTAGCATCCCCTTAAGGACTATGAGCTCTGTAGAGATGTGCTATTCTTTTCCATTTTTTTTTTTTTTTTTTATATATAAATTCTACGTTTTAGCGGTTATGCCTTTATTTCCCTCCCCCCCCTTTTTTTTTTTTTTTTTAAATCTGTGTGAAATGCAAGATTAACAGTTGGTGTATAGTAGATCTGTATATACGAGTGGCTGTGTGCAGGAGAGGGCCGTCCTGCCCGGGTCCCTCCGGCAGTGCCACGCTCACCGTCGCACAATTAAACTTGATCCTTTTCCAAAGCGTTTGTGCGTTGTTCTGAACCCGAGTGCTGCCCTGCGCTCGGCCGGTGGGGGGGGCGGGTGGCTGGGGCTCTTCAGTTGGGTTTGAGCTGGGTGGGTCTGTGGCTTCAGTCCATTTAAGCATCCAAATTCTGCCCTTGCAGGGGTGGGAGTAGTGGCTCAATGGGCCGGGGGCTGTGCAGGCAGTTTTGGCAAGTTCTGGTTCTGTCCCGGCCGGTCTGTTCCAAGGGAGGCCTCTCTGGCATCTTGTGCCGCAAATCAAGTTTATTTTCGCCCCCCTGTATGTTTGTGTATAAAGGCCTTTCGAGAGCTTGGGAAGGGTGTCTGAAGAGTCCTGTGAGTAATGAAGAAATCTTTGTAACAATCTAGTCCTTTTATTTTAAACTTTTGTTTTGGCTGTTTGTAAGATTTGTAATGTTCTCTGAATTAAACTTTGGTTATGGAACGGTCGAGTCTGGTCTCGGGTCCCTGGCTGCTCCAGTTAGCAGGTTTTTAATCCTGGGGTGCGGGGGGGACTGTAGTCAAATATTCCCAGGGAGCATCTCTCCAGAGCCATGGTCCTGTCTTGGGTCTATGATGCTCTCCTTCTGCCACAGGGGTGTGCCATTTCCACAGGCCTTCACGGACCCTGCTTGGTGGTTGGAGTGCAGGAGTGTTTAATCACACAGGCAGTCCGAGCCCCTAGGGTCTCCTTCACTAGGTTTAGACCAGCCTTTCACAGGCTTCTACACTTGCAGAAAAGTGGGTCCCTGTCAGCAACATGAACACAGATTTAGTCTACATTCTGCTTTGTGTTCAGTCCTGTGTCTGGGACCGGAATAGTAATCCCAGATCCCAAGGTGCCAGTGTGGAATAAGTGATCGCTGTGGGCGGTGAGTCTGAGGAGCTCTTGGATTGTGTTGGTTAAGCAGAGACCCCAGCCATCCTGAACTGATCAGTTTAAAGTAAAACCTTATCATGGGAAAGACTTGGTGTCTGTGTTTTCAGGAGAAATCCCTCCAGTTTCAGGGCTTCCCTCTGCTTACCCAATGAACTTGAATGGCATGGTCATGTGGGCACAGGGGTGGGCAGGTGTCCAGTGTGGGGAACATCTTCATTTAATGCTTTTCATTACCTCTACTCCTCTGGCAGGGCAGTTTGCAGCTCTGCTGCATATATAGATTATCAACCTTTCAGTGCAGTGTGACATTCCTCATATGGACACTAATTGGAAAACCAGTCTAATGTCCTGTGGTTAGTCTTGGGGGTATGTTGTGAAGCCTCCCACCACGGTGGTGGAATCCACTAGGAGCCTGCTCCCTCACATGACTGTCCTCTGTCAATAATGTCAGTGAGAACCCAGACAGGCAGAGTCTTTATCTAAGGATTACAACCTTAAGACCCGCAGGAGCCTCTTCAACTGTCCATACACTTTAAGAATGTGTGAAATGCCTACTTGGATACCGGCATGCGCTGGTCTAAGGCCCTGTACCTTGTCCTCTGTCCCACCAGCTGAATTTACACCCTGAGCTGGAGGTGTTACAGTAATCACATTAATGACATCAGAGTGCAGTGGAAACGAACACTGACCAGCCAGTCAGGTTCAGAAGCATGGATTTGCACAGGCTTTATTCACCAGCCCAGCCCTGCTCTCTCCATTCACCATCAGAGCCCTGCAGGGAGAGGAGGTCACGCCTTGAAGCCACGGAAACTCCAGGAGCGGTTGTGTGTGTGTGTGTGTGTGTGAGAGAGAGAGAGAGAATCGGGGTGTGTGTGTGTGTGTGTGTCAGTGTGTGTTCATTGTGGATGTGCTGTCAGACTTGGACCTCACAATTCCAGAACACCTGGGGATTTCTGTCGGAAGCAGCTCTTGAATCACCCAGCTGAAGACACGCACACGCACTGCCCGTCACAGGGAACTGTGAACATGACGGGTTCACATCTGTGTCTCTGTCTCGTTAACCCTGCCTGCTGCTGCCCACAGCTGTGTGTATCCAGTAGGCGCCCCCCCGCGTCTCTCCTTCCATGGGACATAGCCAGGCCCCTGCCACCAGTGTCCGTGCTCAGGGGAGAGCCACAGCCCAGCAGCTGTTCTAGACAGAAGGCCAGATCCCCGATTAAACCTCATGTCACAGTCAGTCAATATAGCACCCTTCACAGGGTGTATAGGTGCAGCACAGCACTGAGCCCTTAGGCTGGAAGAGGAGAGAAATCCTCAGACTCCCAAGACACTGAATCAAGCTCCGGGGGTCTGAGTTTGGCCCCCAGGCCCCCCTGACTGAGCTGTGGTGTGGCGTGTTTTAAAAAGTTTGCACCCTGTGCAGAACAGCAAAATTGACACCCTTTACTATTCATTTATTATTGATTATTATTAGTATTAGAACATGAGAAAGTTTACAATCGAGAGGAGGCCATTCGATCCATCATGCTCATTTGGTTTCCATTAATAACTAAGTGATCTATAACTTAGACTAAGTGATATTATTGGTCTTCCAAGAGATTATATTTTTGTCCTCATTTATTAATTGATTAATTGACTTTCCCCTGTGTGGATGCCCGGCCCTGCCCGAGGTGCAGGTTCAGCAGAAAGAGAAGACAACAGGCTCCACTCCTCTTCCTCTCCCACCCCACTCGGAGTGACTCACCGGCCCCCGGTTACAGCCAGGCGGGAGGATATTGAGTGTTTATTATTCGGTTTAGATTCCCTGCATTCCTGTGAACTCTGCCCAACACCAGAGTGTCTGACACACTGTTACATAACAGCCTGGGAGGTGATGACACGGCAGTAGTAGTAATAGTAGTAGTAGTAGTACTGTAGTAGTATTTTATTATGAATTAATTGTTTACATTTTAGAACATTATATACATATGAGTTCAAGTCAAACAGTCCCAGAGTGGAGAGGAGTGGAGTGAGCAGGAGTGAAGTGTGAATGAAATGGAGTGGGGTGAGCAGTGAAGTGCAGTGGGGGTGCAGTGTGTCTCCTGCTGTTCTGCTCCCGAGTTGCTGCAGTAGCAGATGACCCCCCACCCTCCCCTTGAACCCCCCCACATCAGCTGCTCTCCAGCCAGCCAATAACAGAGCCCCTGCCCTGACCCCACCCCACTCCGACTCCATGTGCTCCACGTGTGTGAGAAACTCAAACCAGTGCGTGGGTTTCCCCTCCTCTACTCAGCGCTGATTACATCACTGGGCATGACTCAGGGTCTCCACTCACCCAGCCTATAGAATACACAGACACACACATGCACACACACACACGCACACACACACTGACACAGACACACACTGACACGGACACACAAGCACTCACACGCACGCAGGGTGATGTAACACATGAGGGTTCGCTCACTGTAGGCGCTGTCTGGCAGCGGGGCCCTGCGTCTGTCCTTCCTATAGCGTGAGGCAACACGAGAGGGAGGGAGAGAGAGATATTTAATTTATTTACTTATATATAAACATATATATTCTTGTTGTTTGTATCACCTATATCATACATCATATACACATCTTCAACTCCCTCTTTCTTTCCCTCTCCCTCTCCATCCCTCTCATTCTTTCTTCAACTTCCTCTCTGTCTCCCTCTTCAACTCCCTCCCTCTCTCTAACTCCCTCTCTTTCTCTCTCCATCCCTCTCCCTCTCTCCCTCCATTTTGTGTTAGTAGTAGTAGTTGGTCAGGTCAGGAGCAGTGTGCATCAGTGATAGCGTGTGATGGTGTAGTGCAGTATAATAGCAGGCAGGTTAGTTAGTGTGATGATGGTCTAGAAGTGTGAAATGTACAGTGTGTGAAATGGACACTGTGTGATATGGACAGTGTTTGATATAAACACTGTGAAATGTACAGTGTGTGAAATAGACACTGTGTGATATGGACACTGTGTGAAATGTACAATGTGTGATATGTACAGTGTGTGAAATGGACACTGTGTGATATGGACACTGTGTGAAATGTACAGTGTGTAAAATGGACACTGTGTGATATGGACACTGTGTTAAATGTATAATGTGTGATAAGTACAGTGTGTGAAATGGACACTGTGTGATATGGACAGTGTGTGAAATGGACACTGTGTGATATGGACACTGTGTGAAATGTACAGTGTGTAAAATGGACACTGTGTGATATGGACACTGTGTTAAATGTATAATGTGTGATAAGTACAGTGTGTGAAATGGACACTGTGTGATATGGACAGTGTGTGATATAAACACTGTGAAATGTACTGTGTGTGAAATGGACACTGTGATATGTACAGTGTTTAATATACAGTATACAGTAAACCCCCCACCCACCCGCGTCTGGGATAGAGGAAACTGAGACGAAATTAGTCACCATCATTATTCCTGTCACTGCGCCACACCAGTGTGTAATGCATGGGATATGATTTAACACATTTATTATTAATAATAATATGTACAATAATAATAATATACACTATATTTTCTCCAGCCAGCACTGATGCACAGCTGGCCTCTGTGCACACACTCAACACTGTGAGAATCGATTAATTAAACCCACTCGGGGACAAAGCAAGGGGGTCTCCTGGCACAGACCACAAACCTTCGCATTCACGACTCAGAGAGAGAGAGAGAGAGAGAGAGAGAGAGAGAGAGAGAGAGAGAGAGAGAGAGAGAGAGAGAGAGAGAGAGAGAGAGAGAGAGAGAGAGAGAGAGAGAGCCGCCCCGCCTCCCCTCACATAAACATGGCGCTCTGCCAACATGTGGCTGGGTGGAGCCGTGGTTTCGGCGCGCTCTTTGGAAAGGGGGCGTGGGGGGCACTGCAGCGTGCTCGAACAACACGTGTCCGCAGAGCAGACGGGGGCAGGACTGTTATTGCACTTGGCCTTGACTCTCTCCCCCCCACCACTTTCACACACTTCATCAAGGACATGTAGCACAAAAACAACTCAGCCCAGTCCAAACCGCAGCAGGGCTGGACCAGCGGGTCTGGAGCACCAGAACACAATCAGACTGGGCCTGGGGGAGCCAGGCTGAGCGTGGATGGGTCGGCTTACACACTGACCTCTCAGATAGAGAGTGTGCCCTCCAGTGCCCAGAGAGAGCAGAGCCCAGGGAGCAGTGTGACTACTGTCAACAACAACAACAACAACAACAATACAGTACATAGTATTAATACTGCTATTAGTAATAATAATAATAATAATAATAATAACAGCAGGCTGGAAGACCAGGTTATATCTCACATAATATAGGTCAGGGACTCAGTGAGTGAGGAGACACTGCTGACCTACTTACAGACTCCTCAAAAGTCACTGGGGGAGGGGTTACTGAAAGTCTCTTACTGCTCTACAAACACAGTACAACAAGTGTGACTGTGTGTGAGAGTGTGTGTGTGTGTGTCTGAGTGTATGTGTATGTGAAAGTGTGTGTCTGTGTGTATGTGTATGTGAAAGTGTGTGTGTGTGTGTGTGTGTGAGTGTGTGTCTGTGTGTGTATGTGTGTGTGTGAGAGAGAGTGGTTTGTGTGAGAGAGTGTGTCTGTGTGTCTGAGTGTGTGTATGTAAAAAGTGTGTGTGTATGTGTGTGAGTGTGAGTGTGTGAGAGTATGCGTGTGTGTGTGAGAGAGTGTGTGTGAGAGTGTGAGTGTGTGTGTCTGAGTGTATGTGTATGTGAAAGTGTGAGTGTATGTGTGTGAAAGAGAGAGTGTGTGTGTGTTTGTGAGAGTGTGAGTGTGTGTCTGTGTGTGTGTGTGTGTGAGAGAGTGTGTCTGTGTGTATGTGTGTGTGTGAGAGAGAGTGTGTCTGTGTGTGTGAGAGAGTGTGTGAGAGAGTGTATGTGTGTATGTGTGTGAGAGAGAGAGTGTGTTTGTGTGAGAGTGTGTCTGTGTGTCTGAGTGTGTGTATGTGAAAGTGTGTGTGTGTGTGAGTGTATGTGTGTGTGACAAGTGTGTGTGACAAGTGAAAGTGAGAGTGTATGTGTCTGAGTGTGAGTGTGTGAGAGTATGAGTGTGTGTGAGAGTGTGTGAGTGTGTGTGTGTGTCTGAGTGTATGTGTATGTGAAAGTGTGTGTGTGTGAGTGTATGTGTGTGTGACAAAGAGTGTGAGTGTGAGTGTGTGAGAGTATGAGTGTGTCTGTGTGTATGTGTGTGAGAGAGTGTGTTTGTGTGAGAGAGTGTGTCTGTGTGTCTGAGTGTGTGTATGTGAAAGTGTGTGAGTGTATGTGTGTGAAAGTGAGAGTGTATGTGTCTGAGTGTCTGTGTGTGTGACAGAGAGTGTGAGTGTGTGAGAGTATGAGTGTGTGTGTGAGTGTGTGTGTGTGTGAGAGAGTGTGAATGTGTGTGAGTGTATGTGTATGTGAAAGTGTGTGTGTGTGAGAGTGTGTGTGTGAGAGTGTGAATGTGTGTGTGTCTGAGTGTATGTGTATGTGAAAGTGTCTGTGTGTGTGACAGAGAGTGTGAGAGTATGAGTGTGTGTGTGTGTCTGAGTGTATGTGTATGTGAAAGTGTGTGTGTGTGTGAGTGTATGTGTGTGTGACAAAGTGTGTGAGAGTATGAGTGTGTGTGTGTGAGAGAGAGTGTGTCTGTGTGTCTGTGTGTGAGAGAGTGTGTCTGTGTGTATGTGTGTGAGAGAGAGAGTGTGTGTGTGAGAGTATGAGTGTGTGTGTCTGAGTGTATGTGTATGTGAAAGTGTGTGTGTGAGAGTGTGAGTGTGTGTCTGTGTGTGTGTGAGAGAGAGTGTGAGTGTGTGTGTGTGAGAGAGTGTGTCTGAGTGAATGTGTGTGTGTGAGTGTATGTTTATGTGAAAGTGTGTGTGTGTGTGTGTGTGAAAGTGAGAGTGTATGTGTCTGAGTGTCTGTGTGTGACAGAGAGTGTGAGTGTGTGAGAGTATGAGTGTGTTTGTGTGTATGTGTGTGTGTGAGAGAGAGTGTGAGTGTGTGTGTGTGTGTGAGTGTGTTTGTGTGTATGTGTGTGTGTGAGAGAGAGTGTGAGTGTGTGTGTGTGTTGTTGTGGAATGCCTTTACAACAAAGAAAACAGACATCAGAACGAATTAATGCATTTATTTGACAATCTTTTTACTAAACACAATATGTCATATATCCTCACAGACAAAATTATATTATACGTCTATAAACAAATGTTTAGCATTAAAACACAATAAAGTCAAATAACGTATTTCCAATGTGGTCCAGAACAGCGGTTTACTGCAGAGCACAGTGTTGCAGTGTGTTTACTCTGGGGTCAGTATTTTATAGGTGACATTCTCTCTGCGCATTGTCCTGCTCTTCTGCACTGGAGGGGATGCAGTGGCGCTGCGGGTAGAGTCCTCACAGCCAGCGTGCAGCCACGGCGGTGCTGGTGGGACGAGCTGGGAGCGCTCATGGACAGGGACAGGGACAGGTTCAGGCTCAGGGACAGGGACAGGGACACGGCGCTGCCCTCGCTGTGCTGTCCCGGAAGCGTCTCACGTGTGTCTGTGTGTTTATGGCCGTGGAAACACGTGCCTGCGCCCGCCCCCCGGCCCGGCCCGCCCCCCGGATATTACAGCCCGCAGCGGCCCGGCTGCGCACACGCTGCTATCGCTGTGTTATAACGCAGGAAGACTCAGAGTTACACACTGCGGTGTTACTACTGAGAGCACAGGCAGAGGAAGTGCGTGTTTCCTCTCCACCATCGCCGACACGTCCATTCATTCTCACTGCAGCCCTGCGGAGCTACTACAGACTTCATCCTCCACCCTGTGAGTACCGTGTGCGTAGTGCCGGGGCAGATCCACGCCCTGCGGACCTGGCTGGGCATTTCCCCACCGGAGCTGTTGTGTGTGGAGGCTGGAGTGGGTTTGCCGTGGCGTGCGGTGCTGTGGATTGACATTGGGCTGGTGTGGTCTCTTGTGTGTTGCAATAGGATTATTACAGTCTGGGAGGGACACGATTCAGGGTCTGTTTATATCTCTGAGTGGATATGGTTGGATTTGCCTTTGACTAACTGGTGTGTAACGCCTTCGTGTACCGTGTCTGTTGAGTTAGTAACTGTATTGTGGTGATGATCAAGTTTTTAGTGTATCAAATGTGTCGCTTTTTAAAAGACTTTAAAAGCTATCTCGGGTGGCAGCGGGGTTGCTGTGCTTCACCCCTGTCTGTCCTGTTGTCCGGGCCGGGTCACACGGGTCCGCTCCTCACGTGTAGCCCCGCGAAAGGGGCGTGGGCAGCACGATTGTGACGTCAGCGCGACGTGCTCCAATCACAGCCCGCCTGCCTCTCCCGCCGCGCGGTTCAACTTTCCCCCCACACTCGGAGAGGCGGTGACGTCACGCTCGTTATCGCGGGCACGATTGGGAAACTGCCAAACAAGAGGCGGAATAACTGCAGCCCTTAACCCATGCACTGCACATGCTGATAGACACGTGTGTTTAACTGGAAATGCTTTTCCACAGTGGCCTGGAACATGTTAGTAATGTTGAGCTGTAGTACAGTGCAGTTCCCTGTAGTATTGTTTACTGTATATTCCATACACTTGTGTAAGTTGGAATGGCACTGCATTATTGCACTTTGTTTTGCTCTTATATTTGGATAATTGCGTCTGCTAAGAAATAAATAATAGTAGTACAGAACAGTGTAGTTTACTGTATAGTGTGCTGCAGTGTCATGTTATGCGTGCTGGGAAGGAGGAAGCAGTTCATTGGGCTGTCTCTCTCTGGGTCCCTCTCTCTGGGTCTGTGTGTCTGTAAAACACGCCAGGCCACTGGTTCTGGTGGACCAGCCCCAGAGAGCGCAGGGTACTGATCAGACCGTGAGAATCACATCCCACCCACAGCCCTGGGCCACCGCTGGCTCTGCCACGCTGTGATTCCTGTACACAAACCCTGAGCCCGACATGGCCTCAGACACGCAGACATGCCCCAGACTGCACCCCCCAGCTGCCGAGTCACCCTTGCTCAGGGCGGGGCGGTGGTGAGTCGGCCCGGTGTAGTGTGTCTCCTACCTATCGCCGGCACGCCGCTCCCAGCGCCACAGGTATGACTGTGCGGAAAATGCGACGACAGCGCAATGCAGGCTGTCAATCACGAGAGGGATTGCAATTTGAGGAAAGGAAAGAAGTGTTAAGAGTGCCTGGTCATGTTCGGGATCTTTCCGCTCAGTCTGGGCTTGTTTCCTCAGCCGAGAATTGGTTTCATCCTGACTGCGGCCTCGGGGTCTTCCCTGGGAGATCTGTGCATTGTGGATGAACTGGTATTGGAGTTAACCTCCTAAAGGTCACTGGAGTTCCAGGGCACGCGTCCCCGAGAGACACTGTTCTTTACCAGAAAGGGGAACCACCGACTCAGAAGACTAATTTCTGTGTCTTGTTCCCCTCAAACAAGTGTCTTTATTCACTCCAGCCCTCGCCACTCAGACCACAGACGGGATCATTCTGCCAGAGAGACGCATCTCTCTCCCTCCGTCGACATTTTCTGCTGCTGTTTTTCACTGCAGTGAATTTCACAGCCGTGGGTGTGTGGGTGAGGTGGGGGGTTCTGCGGGGGACAGGGGCCCTGGCGGGGGTGTGATATTTCTTTGCTGGCTGTGGGTGTTGGTGTGCGTGTTTGTGTGCGTGTGTGAAAGGCGTTTGTCACTGTGGTGGCGTGTCAAGTGTTTGCAGAAACCCCCCCGGTGTGTCAAGCACAGCGCAGCCTTTTCACTTTCGTTTGGGCTAATATTATACTTGTATCACATCAAATACCACACTCTTTAAAACATCCCAGTGGGAGTCGGAAAAATAAGTCATTTCCTTTTAGAACAATCTGAATGCAAGTGGTCGGCCCCAGGTCCTGTCCAGGGTCTGTGGACATGCCTGCTGCGCTGTGTGGGCTTGTCCCTACATGTTGCTCTGGAATATCTGCCCAGACATGCAGCAGTTTGCTCACTGTGCTGTGATTGCACAACACTGAGTCCCACCCCACTGGGCGGTATATAAACAGCACTGTGAGCCAGCGCTGTTAAACGCTTCCACACTCTCACTGGGATTTACTCACAGCCCACTTCAGGACTGTGGCAAGAGAGAGACCGCTAGGATGGTAAGACAGACACTATCTTGTGTGCAGAGCAGTTTGTGTTTCTCAGATGGGGCTTCCATCAAGACAGGGAGTGGATTTCTTGAGCTGGTTTGGTTGTGACCTGTTTGTTGTTCAGGCAGGAGACTTCACAGATGTGATCGGTAGGTGTGTTAGGGGCTGGTGTGACGCTGTGCTGTTTTCGCCCCGGAAGAGTCATCCTTTTCATCACCCAAGGAAAAACTGATTGAGAGGATTGAGTTCCGACCTGCTACCTGTTGTATTTGTGTACATTTATCTTATTTTGTACTGATTGTGTTTTACTGGACTTTGTTATGCTTTGAATCTTGTTTCTTGAGAAAATGTGTGTGTGTGTGTGTGTGTATGTGTATGTGTGTATATATATATAATATATGAGACTGTAATTGTATTATGTATGTAAAGTGTTGTGAGCGGCCCAGAACATGAAAAGCACTTTTTAAATATTAACAATAATAATGTGTGTGTCAATATGTGTTCACTTAGAGTGGGGAGAGTGACCAGTCTCTTTTTGTTCCTCCTGGCAGTGTGGCAGCATGGCAATGCACAGGACCCCGACCCGAGCGGTGCGCCGGAGTCTGTTCGGACGGGCCGATCCGGCGCAGCTGCAGGCGGAGTGCGCGGCAGCGCTGCGGCAGGAGCTGGAGGCGTCGTCCCGGCGCTGGGGCTTTGACTTCCTGAACGAGACACCTCTGCAGGGGGGCCAGTTCCAGTGGGAGTGCGTGTCGGGAGCCAAGGTGCCCGCTCTGTACCGCTCCTGTATGCTGAGCTGCCGCGGCCAGGGGGCGCTGCCGAGGCCCGAACACGGCGCTGGCAAGGAGAACATGCCGCACACGCGCAAGAAGAACGCCACGCACCCTGTGCAGGAATCCACGCCGCAGAAGAGACTGGCCCCCAGCCTGGCCCCCTGCCAGGCCCCCAGCCAGGCACTGAAGAGGAAGCAGACGAACATCACAGGTGGGTGAGACGAGGGGATGGGGGGCACAGGGGTGAAGGGAGGGGTGGCAGTAAGGCATGAGGGTGTGTTCTGGCTTGTCCTGCTGGGAGCGAGATCTCACCAGTGACTAGCAGATGGCACTGAGCCCCAGTGCATGCTGGGAGACGGTGTCTGTGTGGAAGCCCTTTGATGATGATGTAATGCAGCAGTGGCGATGGAGTCGCTGTGCTCGGAGGTTAACCCTTTCATTCCTGTCTCCCCTCTGCAGACTTCTACCAGACCAAGAAGAGGGTGGTGGCGACACCGCGGAAGTCCGGGCAGTGAGCGGTGCATGCCGGGGAGATGGGGGGGGGGGGACACTTGGCACACTGCACCCCCCCCCCAGGCCCACAGCCACTCAGCTGTGCGTGATCAGAGACGCACAACCCCAGGACACACAGCGCTGCTTCACTATAAAGACTCTGTATGAAGATATAGGACTCCTCTTCTCCTCCTGAGCACTTTCCTGTCTTTGTTTATAAGCTTTTTTCTGGGGAGGGGGCACCAGCCCTCCACTACCCCCATACAGTAGCAGGAGTCGGGATCGTGCCTGGACCCGCTCCACCAGACCGCCGAGCTCGAAGCTGCTGGTCTGGGTAAGAAGTCATTAACGATTAACGCTCCCAGGGCAGCGTGTTGATCCTCGGACGTTCCTCTCCAGTGAATATTCCAGTGCCACACAACCTCATGAACAACCCGTGCAATAAGCCATGACAAAGTGAACCGCAGGAGCACAAGCCAAGGACCTTCGGTGTCACGGTGGTGTTTTGTCCATGTGCTGACGAGTGCATCTGTAGCCTCCGTGTTCACACCCACTCTGCAGGACAGAAACTGTTGTTAACGGTGTTACTGTTGGTCTCTGAAAGCTGTGTTCTCTGCCATTAACTGCTGGCTCTGTGCCTGAAGCTGCATTAATGACTGATGGGAGGCACACTGCGCTGGGCTGTTGTGTCTCCTGTAAACGGTTTAAAAAACACAAAACCTCAGACCTGGAGGACAATCAGGGGAAAAAAATGAGAATTTATTTATTACAAAATGTGGATTTTGTTTATTGTTATGTATTAAATAATAAATATTTGTATCATTCCTGTTTGGTCTCTGCTTCCTTCTTTCTTAGTACAATTTCAGCAGCGTGCTCGGAGCTCCATGTGTGTATAACCGCATTCGTTTTCATTGAGTACGGCGGCCGCAGAGAGGGCTGCTGGCCTAGTGCATGTGTGCCAGATGACCATAAAAATACTAAACATTTTCTCCAAAGATCGCCGAGGGCCACTGTGGGACCCCCCCTCCGTACAGATTATTTCCTCTGCCAGTAAACGCAGGGCTTTGCTCTCAGTGGACAGAGCAGCCCATGCAGCCTGAATAAGAAGTTTCCTGTGCCTAGAGTGCCACCTACTGGCAGACTGTTAGTGAAGCTCTCTCCTCCATCGAAGATCACTAACCTGGCTGCAGGCTCTCCTGTGCACCCCGCCATTCTCACAAGCGGTGACCGGAGTCTCGCTCTTAAAGGAGTATTTAAAATAATGAATAATAAAGGATTGCAGAACTTTACACCCAGTGGGGAAAACAGGATTTTGAAAGGGTGCTGGTTTCTGCCAGGGGCTGATTCAAGCCAGATGAAGCTCTCCGTGCCAGAGCTACAGTCTGTATGTGAAGGCCTCAGTGCTTTCCCAGAATCCAGTGCCAAGAGCGGGCGCTACAGCTGTGGCCCCAGCATTGGCAGAGCTGTTTGGCAACACGCAGCCTTGACCTGCTTCTCTATCCAGGATTGCTGCCCAAAGTGAAATATGAAACTGTCTGGAGGAAAGACAAGACATGCAACACAACACAGTCCACAGTTCAATGATTTTAATACATACCGACTTATGTAACAAGACAGAGCAACAAGAGGTCGTGCACCCACACTCACAGCTGCTCCATAAATACCCGCGCGTGGGTCATAATTCGGGTGGGATGAGCCCAGAGAAATGATCAGCAGGAACACAGTGCTGAATTAAATTGGAACAATATCTGTGGCAGAACCGATTATTCTGCCGATGGAAAATGAGTCTGTCTGGTTTAACCAAAAAAAAAAAAAAGTCTGATTCCAGCACCTCTCATGCTTCCCAGGGTCACAACTACCATCTTAAATCTTCTGGAGGACTTCCTTGGCTAATTTCCTGCTGTAGCTGTTAATCTTCCAGTGGCCGGGCATCCAGCCCAGCAGAAACCTGTACAAGTCGGTCCAGGCATAGGCGAACATCTCCCGCCACTCGCTCTCCAGCGCCGCGAAGTCCACCCTCCCGCTGACGGACGCTTTCAGCTCCTGGAAGTAGAAGTCCAGCAGCACTGGCACCAGCCTGTGGCACTGCTGCTCGTCCAGGCAGCTGTCCAGGAAGTACGCCACGTCTTTCATGCCGCAGCCACCTCCCACGTACTGGAAATCCAGCGCCGCCACATCGCAGCGGTGGGCCGAGAAGCAGAAGTTGGCCGGCTTGGCGTCGCCGTGGACGATGGTCTTGAACCGGCAGCCGCTCAGAGCGCTGTCGATCTTCCCGGCGGCCGCTTTCAGCATTTTGTCCCCCATGGCCTCCAGTTCCTCGGGGCGGGTCTCCAGGTGCCAGTAGGTGCCTGTCTGCCACAGCCCCACTGGCTCCACCCCCAGGAAGCGGCCGTGGAAGTTGGCCAGCCAGCTGAGACACGCCTTCACTCCGGCCTGGTTCACGCTGTCCTTGCGCAGGTCGAAGCCGGCCCGGTCCAGGTCCTCCAGGACGATTAGCTGCTCGTTCCCGAAGCTGCCGGCCGCCACGCACTGCGGGATCCGGCAGCCGGCATCGGTGGCGTAGTTCTGGTACCAGTACGTCTCCACCTGGTACGACCTGACCTTGCGCTGGTGGGACAGGCCGGGGCCGCGGCCCCCCGCCTGCTCGGGCTGCTGGGGGAAGACGACGTGCTTGACGATGACGGAGGCGTGGGGGCAGCCATGCAGGTGGACTCGCACGATCTGCCCGTAGCCGCTCCACAGAGTCTGCACGGTGGCGCCCGGTGTCAGGCTTCGGGCTCCAGTGGCTTTTAGGATGAGATCCTGGTATTCCTCCTTCATCTTGCTCTGATGCATTCAGTCAGTCATTCGCGTGTTTCTTTAAACAACCCTGGCCCAACTGGCATGTCTAAGAGACGATCTTTTTACACCAGTTAATTCATGCATGGGTTTATTGGTACTGCTTTAAATGACCGACACGTCGTACCTGCGTGTTCCTGTGCAACGCTAACAACACCCGAGGTGCCAGCGCTGCGCACAGACCCCTGTCTTCCGCACTCACGCTGCGGCCCGTCAGTGCTCCCGGGCTCGGTCCGGACCGGAGCTGCGTCCCGGCGCGCCTGCGCAGAGCTCCTCAATGGAGAGTGGCACAGGAAGTTGGAAAGACTGGAGCAGGAAGTACAGCCACTTCCGTATGCAGCACAGTCGCCGCTGCGCGGTTTCTAGAGGGAGACGGCGAGGTGTGTTGGTCCAGGTCTCTCTGTGCTTCGGCCGAGGCAGAAGGACGCGGGTCTTGCTGTATCACTGCGACACGCCACGAGTCCGGGCCATAGCTATACAACCGAAATAGAGCCTATCCGTCTGTCTTTACTGTGCAGCCGAGCGGGCGTTTCCGTCCGCCATCTTGGGTGAGACTAGAACCCCACTCTCTTGCACGGCAGCTGCGCAGTAACACGCCTCGACACAGGCGGCGCTGCGGAGTCGGACGCCTGCACAGTGAGCGGCCCGTGCAGGCAGCTCGATGTGTCCGGATTGGTTTGGTGATGGTTATGTAACTTTGCATTTTGACTCGCTATAGGCTGCTAAGCGAAACTGAACCTACTTGAATGTTTTGTTGTTTAAAAGAAGTGCAACCCAGGCGCGTATTTTCAACACTACATTGAACGTAAATATGAAAGTAACGAATTTCCCCTAATTGTGCTATGTTTCTGTCTTCATGTTAGACGAGAGTTGCAACATCCAGAACTACGTTATCTATAGCATGTGCCTGTCTGTCGGTGTACTGCGCATGTCCAGGACCAGGGCTGCAGACTCGGTGATGGTGGCGATGGTTAAATAAAGAAACATTACATACAAAAACGAGAAGGAACTGTAAAAGGCAGGGGCTCATGGGAAATAAAAGTAGTGTTTGTGCAGTGGTGGGACTGGAGGGGACAAAGGTGTTCAGGGGGCACAGTTGTCTCCTAGAAGTAAAATACTGTTTATTAGGTTTAGTATTTTTACATTTCTTAAAATAGAACAATTTCAATTTTAATACTTGTGATTAAAATCATTTAGAATATCAATTCTTAAAATCACTTAAAATTTTTAAAATCTTGTGATTTTTTTAACAAAACTAAAACAATTAACTTTAAAATAAACGTGCTCAAATCAAATAAACAAAACGTGATAAAAGCAAAAACTGCACACCAACAAAAGAGTCAAATACATTGAAAATAACAGAAAATGCATTAGACAAAATAAAGAAACAATTAAAAGGAAAAAATAAAAAACAAACAAAAAAAGTCTAATGCATTTTAAATTAAACCCAAAAACGGTCAATGTATTTGACAACAAAATATAACAAAACTATACCTAAAAAACCCTAAACAGTGTGATTTAAAAACAACTTAATCTTTAAAAACAATTAAGAATCATTATTTAAAATCTTCTTTTAAAACCAATCATTCATAAAATCTTTAAAAGATCTTGGACTCGGGCTCCAGCAGGGGGAACTAACCGTCCCCGGAGGTGGGTCCCATCACGGGATCCTGAGCTCCCCCAGATCTTGTATGCGCCAGTTCTTAAAGGCTTCCTCCTTGCCCCTCTGATGGACCTCCAGATTGACGTAGTCTTTCACAAACACCATGCCCCTCCGCGCGATGACGATCGGGTCCAGCTCCTGCTAATTAAACAAACAGATGTTCCGTCCCTCCCACAGTGCCTGCTTCACTGCGCAGACGACACGCCACCAGCACCTCAAGGTAGATGTAGAGATTCCCTTGGCTGGACCGTATAGGATCTGCTGGGCGGTCGCCCGCGCAGGAACGGCGAACCTGTGGAGGAACGGAGAAAACAGGAGCCAGACCCTGTGGGCGGAGGGGCACTCACTAAAGATGTGAGCCTCCGTCTCCTTCCCCAAGCAACCCTTATAGGGGCAGGTGTCATAAGGAGCTATGCCCCTTCTGTGCATAAACACTCGGGTGGGGAGACACCGACTCACAGCCATCCAGGAGACATCTTTCTGCGTATTCGTGAGGCAAACGTGCGTAGCGTTAGCCCAGATAAACCGGCAGGTTTCGGGAGGGAAATCTTCTATCCGGCTGGTCTCCTGGGCAGATCTCATCTGACTACAGATGGTCTTATAATCCCAGGAGGCCAGCACGACTTTATGGAGGCCTACTTCGAGCGCAAAGGCTCGGAGCGCCCTGTAGAACGGCGGGGGATCCCACGAGTGCGGCCTGGTGTTTTCCAGGTGTTCAGGGGGCACAGTTGTCTCCTAGAAGGAAAACACAAATAGTGTCCAAGGGGGACAAAACATGATAGAATATAATGCCCTAGGGAGAAAAAGTGTTAAAGAGGGACGACAAATTGGTCATGGGGGGTCAAATAAGGTCTTAAGGGGAGAGAAACACATTGTAAAATATGATGTGTTGTGAAGCAT
This sequence comes from Amia ocellicauda, assembly GCF_036373705.1. Lineage (NCBI taxonomy): Eukaryota > Metazoa > Chordata > Actinopteri > Amiiformes > Amiidae > Amia > Amia ocellicauda. The sequence goes on along the minus strand of NC_089854.1, from coordinate 475,874 downwards.
GGTAAAAATATGGTCAAGTATAGCATTCACCAGGGTTCGTACGGGTGCTTGAAATCCTTGAAAATGCTTGAATTTTAAGGAGGTATTTTCAAGGTTGTGAAAGTGCTTGAATTTTGAATAAAGTGCTTGAAAGTTCTGCAGTTTTGTGAATATATATTTAAAAATGTGCTAATCACTGTGATAATAAATCGGCAATCTGATTAAATGAATGAACTTCATGAATGAAGGGATATCACTGCAGTGGTTGCAGAGCCGGTTGATTTGCTTTATGCCGCCCACTGTGCAATGTGCCGCAATGCCGCCGTTTACAGAGAGGGGGCTCCATAACATTGAATATACACTGTGCTTAAAGCAAGGTCCACATTTGCGGACAGCATTGTAGGGTTTGCAAAAAAAAGATTCAAGTTTTCACTGTGTCGAGTTATGCCAAAGGTAAACTGCCGGGAATTGTCCATAATTTCTAGACGTGAATGGCCACTGTAGGCATGTGTTTGATGGTATGATGACAATACCTCTTTCTGTGCACATCCATGTATCTGCACATCAGCGTTATGTGTGTGCGTGCACTGTCGAGCATGAGTTTTGAGTTGCTTAACTTTTCTTTGTGTATTATTAAGACTTAAAGTATAGTGTATAGGTTTTCTACAAGTACATAATATAATAATTGTGCTTGTGTATTTAAATAATCAATGTACATTTGACAAAATAAACATATAAAAGTACTAGAATACGACAGAATAAGCCTTTATTTTTCAGACATGCACAGCAATAATCACAACCGCAACCAAGAGACAGAATAATAAGAATAACTGTTGCATATGTGTATTCAATTGATCATTCTACACAAAATATAGTCAATAAACATTGATTTAATTCGAATAAAATTTCTAGAAAGACAGATCGATAGAATATGCTTTTTCAAACTAGCAAAGCAATAATCATACCGGTAGAACAACCGCAACAAAACGAGAAAGAGACGCTGATACTTTCACAGGGGAGGAGTGTCGTTAAGCACTGGCACAGGACAAAACCAAACTAAACCGTTTCTAAAATTAGGCAATCGCTTAACCCTAGCAAAAACTAAATAATTTGTCCAGTACAAGGTATTTACAATATATATTGCCAGTATGTGCACATGTTGATGGTTTAGTATTCGTATTCAATTATTATAATGTGTAATTCCATTTAAAAATATAAAAAAGCAGAGACCAGCAGATACTAATGCAAAGTATTTATAGCTGAGGGAGATTAATAACATAAAGACCGTCACCGTTTACTAGGTTAAGGATAAGGGAACTTATACTTGGTTGTTTTGAAGAGAATAAACATGATGCTGTTTTGACAGTAAGTGAGCATATACACTGAATATACATGATTGACTCGTAGAACTTTGTTTTGCTCTATTTTACATTTGCTCGTTGAATGTACATGGAAGTTCAATAAAGAAAAGTATTGATGTAGTTTTGCATGTTAAAAACAATTGTCACTAAAGCTTTAATTCAAACTGAAGTTACTGTGTGCTGGTGTTCACTAATTTTGACTGATTGCAAGATTGATTTATATTGATTTAATATCAACCTGATTTAAGCCAGGTAACAACACAATGCCAAGTGTACATGAAGGCTCTCATGAAACATTTTTGGTGTTACAGCATAATAACATCTAATAGTGTGGTGAAATGATAATTGAATGTGCTTAGTTCAGTGCAGAAGAGTGTGCATTTTAGATGAGAAGGTTTAGTTCACCAAGGCTGCGAGGTGCTGGAAAAGCTTTGACCGTGCACATTGAAAGTACTTGAAAAGTGCTTGAATTTGACTTGAAAAGTTCTATGAACCCTGAATCACCCCAACACAAAGACCATGGGGGCCACTCTGTCCCCACAGCGGTCTGTCTCTTCCATGTGTCCCTCGGTCTGTATCCGAGTCATGTATGTCAATCATTATTGTAAAATAAATACTTTTCCAATCGTTCATTTTGTATCACTGCAGTTTGACTCAAGATGAACCCGTCCTTTCCTGAGCCCGCTCTTCTCTCTTCCCCCTGTCCTCCTGGACGTGAGCTCCACTGCAGCGCAGACGGCAGAGTGAAGCAATCGGGGGGGTGGAGAGATATGTCTCCCTGTCAGCACAGGTACCCCCAGTCACCCGGCCAGGCCACTCACCTGTGAGTGTTGCCGCTCCCCCCTGCTGACTGGCCTTTCTCTCCGGTGGCTGGGCTGCCCACCATACTGCCAGTCTGCTGGTCCCGTACCCTTGCAGCGAGACCTGGTGGGCTGGTCTTTAGAGCAGGGGTCTCAAACTCAGTTCCTGGAGGGCCGTGTGTTTTCATTCCAACTGAGTCCTCAATTACTTCATTAGTCTAATTAGCCTGGATTGGTGTTTAAATGTATCTAGCTAATTAAACAATTAGACCAATGAAGTCATTGATAACTCGGTTGGATTGAAAACCAGCATACAAACGGCTCTCCAGGAACTGAGTTTGAGACCCCTGCTTTAGAGGGTACAGCTGGAAGAACAGCCCAGAGCGCTGATGGGGAAGAAAAGCACATTAAATGTATCATTATTATTGTTGTGAAAGTATAAGCAACAGTGGAGATAATTCAGACTGTTCCTGTTTTGTCTGTGGTTTCTTGTTCCAGTGTAGAAAGCCACCTTCCTCTTCTGATGCAGGTCCTCTTCTCGCTGTGAAGGGTAACAGAGAGGCTGCCACCCTCCCCACCCCACCACAAATACACTGGGACCACACTCCTGCTGCCGGGGGCTTCCTGTCTTGGGGGTGGAGGACTGGCAGCTCCGGCCATACTGGGAGGGTGGAGGGGTGGATCAATGGGAGGCCTGTGATTGAGAAACGTGTCTTCTGTGTCGCATTGCGAAAATGTTACAGAAGATGGGAAAAATGAGGAAGAGGCTGAGCGAGATGGAAGCTGCTCAGATGCTCTTTGAATGCCCCTGGCTCGGTGAGTGTGTGTGTGTGTGTGTGTGTGTGCGTATGCGTGTGCATGTGTGTGTGTGTATAACACCCATGCGCTCCCACAGCACAGTGCAGCAAGTGTCAAGTGTCTTCTCATCGCAGCATCGTCTCTCTGCCTGGCCCTGCAGACAGATGTGTGAAAACCTGTCTCTGCAGCTTGCAGTGCTTCTCTGTGTTTATTGATGCAGTTACCGTTGTCTTTAAGTTTGTCTGCATCAAGTTTTGTAATCCAGCGATTGTTTGAGCAGCACCTCGCTGAGCTCAGTGTGAAGTTTGAATACAATAACATGCCCCTAAAACGAGGCCTGTAAAAGTCCCCCAGCAGCGGCATTCGCTCTCTTCTGTGTGTTTGTCATTTCATGTCCTTCCTCGCTGTGTGCTGTTGCCACTGCTGCTGGGTGGTAAGTCACACAGGAAGTCCTTCTCTGTTTCCATGGTTTCTTTTTAGAGGAAACCTCCCCCTTGGTTTAGAAAAAACACCCAATCATGCAGCAAGAGCAGAAGTCGTCACCCTGAGGTTGAGGACAGAGCAGCGATGGACTCCTCGAGCACATGCACACAACGCACCTGAGCTCCCAGGGGACACGAGGACAGGGCGCAGGTGAGGGGGCGGCTGCGTCTGCGGGGATTACTGCTGACGGTCTCTCTCTCTATTGGTCTCTCGGTCACTGTCTCTGTCTCTCAGTCTCTCGGTCTCTCTGTCTCTGTCTCTGTCTCCTTCTCTGTTGATCTGTCTCTTTCTGTCTCTCTCCCCTTTTGGTCTCTTGGTCTCTGTCTCTCTCTGTTGGTGTCTCAGTCTCTGTCTCTGTTTGTGAGTCTCTCCATCTATATCTCTGTCTCTTTTAGTCTGTTTCTCTGTCTCTGTCCCTCCCGGCTCAGTCTGGTCAGCTCTGCAGTGGGACTAGACACAACTGCTGGAAACTTGTGACACAGTTCGATTTTTGTGTCAAAGGGATGTTATTGGACAGTGTAGTGTCTCCCTGGGTTGGTGCAGGGAGAGAACGGCCACTCCAATTGAGCTGTAGGGACAGAGAGTGCACTGCTGGGGCAATTTCAGTGCATGTGATTGCGTGTGAGATTGTGTATGTTGTTGTGTGTGTGTGTGTGTGTGTGTGTGTGTATGTGAGATTGTGTATGTGGTTGAGAGTGTGAGTGTGTGAGATTGTGCATCCCCAAACACAGGGTCGAATATGTGATCCTTCTATATTTCTCATAATGCCAAAACCGGATGGCTTTTTGAACTGTATGGGATGTATTTAAAATCTTATTTTAGTCTGTAATCTATGTTTTATTTTATATGTTTGAGAGTATATTATTATTTTTACATTTCTTAGCAGATGCCCGTTTCCAGTGCGACTTACAATTGTTACAACATTTCACATGGTTTTTACATAGTTACATTGATGCAGCTGGGTTTGTACTGGAGCATTCTGGGTACAGTGCCTTAATCAAGAGTACAACTGCGGTGCCCCCCACCTCTGACTGAACCCACAACCCTCGGAGTCCAATGCCCTGACCGCTACACACACTGCGGCCTATTGTTAAAATTAACACAACCCATCGAGACGGTGCAACTCAACACCACTGTGTCGACACTGCGTCTGTTTGGCAATGTAGTGCTGGAAGTGTTGCTCTCCCCCGGCAGCTTCAATGGCTGTGGCCTAGCTGCCCTGAGAAGACACAACACAACACAGTACAATACAGTACAGTACAGTATAATACACTGCAGTGCACTTCAGTACAGAGGTGTGCAGCGTGTGTTTCAAAATGGGTTTATTATACGGGTGCAATGTTTGTCACAGGCTTGGCTGGTGCTCAGCTGGCATCTGCAGACGCAGTCCGTGGTTGTTGTCTGCCAGGCTGTGCCGAATCTTGCACAATGCAGGGCCTCGGAAGAGAAAAAAAAAAAAAAAAAAACTAGAGCGACTAGGCGTCCGTTTCTCTGCTTCTACTGTGGTTTGTTTTCTTATCTGAATAAAAAAAAAAAAAAAAAAAGTTTAAATTGACTAATTAGCTATTGCGTGTTACAAAATCTCGCTCTCAAATCTGTGTGTGTGGTGGGGGGGGGAGATCGGCCTCAGTGGAACAAACACGTCATCATGAGAGAAGCCTGGGACTGTAATACTGAAAGTTGTTTCTTTTTTTTAATCTGGTGGAAATGATGATGCCTGTGTTATTTGTGATTTGAGTGTTTGGTGACGCTGGTAAACACAGGGCAGCCACAGAGCTGCTTCCTCACCCCCCCACTCAGGCCACTTCCTGCTTCCTCCTGCCACTTCCACATGCCAGTGCCAGCTCTCTCTCTCTCTCTCTCTCTCTCTCTCTCTCTCTCTCTCTCTCTCTCTCTCTCTCTCTCTCTCTCTCTCTCTCTCTCTCTCTCTCTCTCTCTCTCTCTCTCTTCAGCCCCACCCACTGTTAGCTGGTTTATTGAACTGATTGTTTAATTGATCTATGGATTCTTTGTAAGACTGCACTGAAATACCTTCTTTGTTAAAGAACAAAAATTGTTGAAGTGTACCTGTAGTTAAAAACAGCAAGGTGCTGGACATTTTACCCAGATCGAATGATTACTTTTGATCGTGCTGGTATTGTCAACAAAGCACACATACCCCAATGGTTCAAGTTTCTTTGTCAGCTTTTCAAGTCAAGTAACACTCGAGTGCACCGCCATATTGCCATTTATTTACCCAGGTCAAAGGTCAATATGACGTATTGTAGTTGACAGCCCTCAGGCAGAATCTTCAGTGAACGATATGCATGCCTGGAGAGCTCCCCGAGATATCTGTAAAGTCTTATGAACTGTCCAGCTCATGCTTGTTTATGAAACAGTCCAGTGACTGAATATTCTTGTACATCAGTTCATGCTCTTTGCAGCAAATGCATTTTTGGTCAGTTTTTTGCTGTACACATTCCCACAAGTACACCGAATGTCTGGTGACTTCCTTGTTTAACCCTCCCATGTTAATGTCTGTGCCTGTAAACCTTCGACATCAAAATGAACCGAATCATCACTGTCACTCTCATTATTTCCAAAATTTGAATAGTCTGCCCTTAAAGGCTCATACAAGTATCCAGCTGTTGTATCTGAATGTATTTCTTCATCCATATTACACAAGATTTGTTTATTTTCTTACAATCTCAGTACTTGCCAGAACTTAGTTTCCATATACAGCATCTATATATGCATCAATGACATGATGTCACAGCACCAGTGCCATTTTAGAACTCCAGGGCAGCGAAGCTTAGCGAGCTTTAAGGACTTTGAACAGTTTAAACTACGCACTGTTAGTCAATAGAAGGCTGTTATTGGTTGAATATGTATCAGGGACACCCGATCTATTGAATTGTTATTGAATTAAGTCTGTTAAGGTGAGCCTCAGATGTTATTACACAGTTTTCACATTCTGCAACATGTAGATATTTCTGATTGTTTACAGACTGCTCCTCTTATGGGGTTTATAGGTCAACCAATCAGCAGAGACCTGGAAGGCATGATAATTAGTTCCAACTAATTGCAGCCATTAGGCCAATCAGAGCTCAGCTGACACCCTGACACCCCAGTGACTGTGCAGGAGCAGGACTACACTCTGTGTGAAAGTTTATGAAATACATTCTGCTCTCTTTCACTCTCTGTCTCCTTCTCCTCCAGGTGTTTGAAGCAGGGAACACTATGGCTGACCGCAGAAAGACGGGGAAAAGCCGGAGGATGGGCTCCAGGAGGGGCCCCCGCAGCCACAACAGCAACAACCTGGGCAACGAGAGGGACGAGGAGCACCTGGAGGGACTGAGGGAGGTGGAGAGGGGAGAGCAGGAGAGCGAAGAGAAAGAGAAGAAAGTTACAGGACATCTGGCTGTAGAGAGTGGCTCCACCCCTCTGTCAGGACTCCACCAATCAGAGAGCCCGGTGCCCACTTCAGAACCCCACCAACCACCGAGCACGGAATCTAAGGAATCTGTGCCTGCTGAGCAGCTCCACCAATCGGAGATCTGCTTCCACATTGATAGGGCAGAGAACGCCACGCCTCTTGCCCAGCTCCACCAATCAGAGGAAGAGGAGCATGGAATAGCCCACTTCACTGAGAGGAAGAGGAAGCTGGGCTCGACACGCCGGGGCCTGAGGGGCCGACACAGAGAGGCAGAGAGAGAGGAGGACCTGGAGCAGCTGGGGGAGGAGAGAGGAGAGGGAAGAGATAATGAGAGAGAGGAGGTGGGGCTTAGAGAAGAGGCGGGAGTAGGAATGCTAGGAAGAGAGATGGAGGAGAGCCAAGTGCTCGAGCCGTTGGGGGGAGAGACAGAGGTGATGGGAGGAGTGAAGGGAATGGGTGAAGAAGAGGATCTGGGGAAGATGGTAGAAGCGAGGGAAGAGAGAAAGGAGAGGGCAGGAGAGGCACTGAGTTCATCAGTAGAGGTCGGAAACATGGAGGGGCCGTTGGAGGGAGAGGGGGACTCCGCCCCTGCATCAGTGCTCAGCCAATCACAGCGCTATACTCTCCACGAGGCAGATGAACTCTCCGCCCCTTCTTTCACTCAGCCAGAGTCTGAGGTCACCGCCTACACCCTGGACTTCACCCAATCAGAGATCTCAGAACCCAGCCAGATCCACCAATCACAGGGCTCAGAGCTCCTACAGGAAACTGAGGGTTTGGGCCAGGCCCCTGAGCCCCCTGAGGAAGACTCACAAGGGGAGTCTGCCTTTAAAGAGAGGAAGAGGAAGTTGGGCTCCACACGCAAGGGCATGAAGGGTCGACAGAGAGAGAGAACGAAGGAGGAGGACCTGGAGCAGCTGGGGGAGGAGAGAGAGGGAGGAGGAGAAGGACGAGGGATGAAGGATGAGGGAGAAGGAGAGCCAGTGGGGGAGGCAGAGTGGAGTAGAGAGGCAGAGCTTGAGCCAACAGAGGGCGGCTCCACGTCTCTCCCTGTCCTCCTGCGATCAGAGAGCTCGCTGCACACTGGAGAGTCTGTGGATTTGACTGACAAGGTCCACCAATCGCAGGGCTCAGAGGAGACCGAAAGCCCCGCCCTCACTGTCCAGCTTCACCAACCTGAGAACTCAGAGCCTGTGGAGGAGCCGGCCCACAGTCCTGCTGTCCTCCAATCAGAGCCCTCTGTGGCTGCCGAAGAAATGAAAACCAACCAATCCCAGGACTTGGAGCTCTCAGAGGCGGCTGAGAACACCGCCCACGTTCACCACCTGGACCAATCAGAGAGCCCTGCCCCCAGTGATGCTGCAGGTGCGGCCCCCTGGTCTCTGGAGCTCCAGGCTGGTCTGATCTCAGCAGAGGTGCAGTGGGAGCCTATCCTCACACAGCTGCAGCCCAACCCAGACAGCCCTGTCCCCCAGGAGGCTGAGGACACCACTCCTCCAGCCCAGCCTTACCAATCAGAGGAGGAGAACGGAGCCGCCCACTTTGCCCAGAGGAAGAGGAAGCTGGGCTCGACACGCCGGGGCCTGAGGGGCCGACACAGAGAGGCAGAGAGAGAGGAGGACCTGGAGCAGCTGGGGGAGGAGAGAGGAGAGGGAAGAGATAATGAGAGAGAGGAGGTGGGGCTTAGAGAAGAGGCGGGAGTAGGAATGCTAGGAAGAGAGATGGAGGAGAGCCAAGTGCTCGAGCCGTTGGGGGGAGAGACAGAGGTGATGGGAGGAGTGAAGGGAATGGGTGAAGAAGAGGATCTGGGGAAGATGGTAGAAGCGAGGGAAGAGAGAAAGGAGAGGGCAGGAGAGGCACTGAGTTCATCAGTAGTGGTCGGAAACATGGAGGGGCCGTTGGAGGGAGAGGGGGACTCCGCCCCTGCATCAGTGCTCAGCCAATCACAGCGCTATACTCTCCACGAGGCAGATGAACTCTCCGCCCCTTCTTTCACTCAGCCAGAGTCTGAGGTCACCGCCTACACCCTGGACTTCACCCAATCAGAGATCTCAGAACCCAGCCAGATCCACCAATCACAGGGCTCAGAGCTCCTACAGGAAACTGAGGGTTTGGGCCAGGCCCCTGAGCCCCCTGAGGAAGACTCACAAGGGGAGTCTGCCTTCAAAGAGAGGAAGAGGAAGTTGGGCTCCACACGCAAGGGCATGAAGGGTCGACAGAGAGAGAGAACGAAGGAGGAGAACCTGGAGCAGCTGGGGGAGGAGAGAGAGGGAGGAGGAGAAGGACGAGGGATGAAGGATGAGGGAGAAGGAGAGCCAGTGGGGGAGGCAGAGTGGAGTAGAGAGGCAGAGCTTGAGCCAACAGAGGGCGGCTCCACGTCTCTCCCTGTCCTCCTGCGATCAGAGAGCTCGCTGCACACTGGAGAGTCTGTGGATTTGACTGACAAGGTCCACCAATCGCAGGGCTCAGAGGAGACCGAAAGCCCCGCCCTCACTGTCCAGCTTCACCAACCTGAGAACTCAGAGCCTGTGGAGGAGCCGGCCCACAGTCCTGCTGTCCTCCAATCAGAGCCCTCTGTGGCTGCCGAAGAAATGAAAACCAACCAATCCCAGGACTTGGAGCTCTCAGAGGCGGCTGAGAACACCGCCCACGTTCACCACCTGGACCAATCAGAGAGCCCTGCCCCCAGTGATGCTGCAGGTGCGGCCCCCTGGTCTCTGGAGCTCCAGGCTGGTCTGATCTCAGCAGAGGTGCAGTGGGAGCCTATCCTCACACAGCTGCAGCCCAACCCAGACAGCCCTGTCCCCCAGGAGGCTGAGGACACCACTCCTCCAGCCCAGCCTTACCAATCAGAGGAGGAGAACGGAGCCGCCCACTTTGCCCAGAGGAAGAGGAAGCTGGGCTCGACACGCCGGGGCCTGAGGGGCCGACACAGAGAGGCAGAGAGAGAGGAGGACCTGGAGCAGCTGGGGGAGGAGAGAGGAGAGGGAAGAGATAATGAGAGAGAGGAGGTGGGGCTTAGAGAAGAGGCGGGAGTAGGAATGCTAGGAAGAGAGATGGAGGAGAGCCAAGTGCTCGAGCCGTTGGGGGGAGAGACAGAGGTGATGGGAGGAGTGAAGGGAATGGGTGAAGAAGAGGATCTGGGGAAGATGGTAGAAGCGAGGGAAGAGAGAAAGGAGAGGGCAGGAGAGGCACTGAGTTCATCAGTAGTGGTCGGAAACATGGAGGGGCCGTTGGAGGGAGAGGGGGACTCCGCCCCTGCATCAGTGCTCAGCCAATCACAGCGCTATACTCTCCACGAGGCAGATGAACTCTCCGCCCCTTCTTTCACTCAGCCAGAGTCTGAGGTCACCGCCTACACCCTGGACTTCACCCAATCAGAGATCTCAGAACCCAGCCAGATCCACCAATCACAGGGCTCAGAGCTCCTACAGGAAACTGAGGGTTTGGGCCAGGCCCCTGAGCCCCCTGAGGAAGACTCACAAGGGGAGTCTGCCTTCAAAGAGAGGAAGAGGAAGTTGGGCTCCACACGCAAGGGCATGAAGGGTCGACAGAGAGAGAGAACGAAGGAGGAGGACCTGGAGCAGCTGGGGGAGGAGAGAGAGGGAGGAGGAGAAGGACGAGGGATGAAGGATGAGGGAGAAGTAGAGCCAGTGTGGGAGATAGAGGGGAGTAGAGAGGCGGCTGAGTACACCCGCCACGTTCACTTCCTGGACCAATCAGACAGCTCTGCCCCCCAGGAGGCCGAGGACACCACTCCTCTAGCCCAGCCCCACCAATCAGAGGAGGAGAGCGGAGCCGCCCACTTTGCCCAGAGGAAGAGGAAGCTGGGCTCGACACGCCGGGGCCTGAGGGGCCGACACAGAGAGGCAGAGAGAGAGGAGGACCTGGAGCAGCTGGGGGAGGAGAGAGGAGAGGGAGGAGGGGAAAGCGGGAATGAGAGAAAGGAGGGAGGGATGAGGGCAGAGGGTGAAGAAGAGCTAGGCAGAGGAAAGAGAGCGCAGGTCCTTGGGAAGCCAGTACTGGAGAGGGGAGAAGAACGAGGGCTGGAGGGAGAGAAGGAGGAGGAAGAGGAGAAGAGGCAGAAGGCAGAGATTTCCTCCCTCAGCTCCCTTCCCTCGGCTCAGGGTGACGTTCTCGGTGAAGTGCCACATTCAGCCCAGGAGGAGGCACATCAGCAGGAGCCCCCGGCCCCCACAGGCAGGCGGAAGAAGATGGGATCAAGCCGCCGGGGCCGTCTGGGAGGCGGCAGGGGGGGCAGGGGGCTGGGGCAGATCGGAGAGGTGAGGGGCGAGGGGCAGGCCGACATCTCAGACATCCTGCAGAGGATCCAGGAGGTCTTCCGCAGCTGGGACCACGAGGAGAAGGGCTTCATCACCCGGGAGGACATGCAGGTACGGCTCAGGGATCCCAGCCAAACTCTGGGATGTACGTGTACCAATTCGGATCAAGCAGGGTTCAGTGGGAAGAGATGTTTGTTGTTAGTTTTCTAATTGTCTCTGTATGTGTGTCTGTGTGTCTCTGTGTGTGTCAGGGGCTGGGTGGAGAGCTCGGCCTCAGTGCCGGGGAGCTGCAAATGGTGTTCGACGGGCTGGACAGAGACGGAGACGGACTGGTCACTCGGCAGGACTTCACCGTGGGCATGCGTGAGTCCCAGCTGAACCAAGCAGCCGGGTGCGGGGGTGGGGGATGGGGGGTTGGTCAGCCCAGGCCTCTGGAAGCCTCAGTCCTTTAAGTGTCTCGTGGACCTCTGGTAAATCTAGAATATGTAGTATTTGGCCCATTAAGTGAACAGAACAGAATCTGGGGCTGCGAGAATAAGGTCACAGAAGACAAACCACCAGACTGGTCTCCCCCATCTGTTGGCAGCCAGCTAAACAATCCCAGAATTCCTTGCGTCTGCTTTTGACGATTCAATTAAAGGGATTTGGGTTTTCCTAATTGGGTTTTACATGTAGAGCCTTGAGCAGAGATGAAATCTGGCCTTCGACCCTCACACTGCTCAGAGACGTCAGAACATAAAACATGCACTGTCCCTGCAGCTGTAACACTCGCCCTGCCTCCTCTTCCTCCTCCTCCTCATTCTGCAGGCAAGTTCCTGGGATCCCAGCAGACAAAGCCCAGTGTGTACCAATCACAGGGCTGCGTGGTGCCAGAGGACGTGGACGATGAAGAGAGGCAGCACTTCCTGATCATGATGGACAGCCTGGGGGCCCACAGCCTGCTGCAGGAGTGAGAGCTGGGCTGGGGAGGGGTGCCACGTGTGTGTGTGTGTGTGTGTGTGTGTGTGCGCTTGATTCAGGCAGATCGAAGAAGAGTTCAACTGGAGTTGTGATGCTGATATTGTAGCTGGAACAGAACCCCTGATACCTCCTGCAAAAGATCTGAGCTGGTGTAATGTTAACTACCCGAAACCACTGATCATATAATGCCGCGCCTGTACTGACATGACCCCATGAGTGAGCAAGAAACTATCAGAGCATAAGAACATCAGAACATAAGAAAGTGTCCAGTCGAGAGCAGGCCATTCGACCCATCGTGCTCGTTTGGTGTCCATTAATAAGTAAGTGATCCAAGGATCCTATCCAGTCTGTTTCTGAATGTTCCCAAATTGTCTCTTCAGCCACATCACTGGGGAGTTTGTTCAGATTGTGACGCCTTTCTGTGTGAAGAAGTGTCTCCTGTTTTCTGTCTTGAATGCCTTGAAGCCCAATTTCCATTTGTGTCCCCGGGTGCGTGTGTCCCTGCTGATCTGGAAAAGCTCCTCTGGTTTGATGTGGTCGATGGGTTACAGGTCACACCAGGGTCATAAGTGGATGACGGGTTTTGTTTGAAATTAAACCCCTTCCCTCCCAGCCCTACTCTGCTCATTCGCTTATCTCTCGCCCCCCCGCCAGCCAATCTGAGATCTGGAAGCTGTGGGCGGAGCTTCGGCAAAACGAGCCCCATCTCCTTGGCAACCTGGAAGAGTTTGTCTCCAAGGTGACGGACCAGATCCGAGCGGCGCAGCGGGAGAAGGAGACCCTGGAGCGGACGCTGCAAAAGTGGGTCCCGATTTACATGACTGACCTCACACCGACCTCACTCTGACCTCACTCTGACCCATGCTGCCCCACACTGCCCATCAGAACTTCACACCTGGGGGCAACAGCAGAACAGCAGCAGAACAACAGCTGGGGGCAACAGCAGAAGGTCCACTGACTTGCTTCAGGGTGAAACACAGCAGCCTCTCTCAGCGCCGGGTCTGGGTATCTCAGTGCTGTGCTGAAGTCATGGTTGTGCTCTGTGGGGCACAGTTCACCACACTGAAGCCGCCTGGGACAACTGTGTCCCCTACAGCAATTACTTTTGTGGGAAGGCCTGTCATCCTAACCCCTTTCTCTCTCTCGCGCTCTCTCTCTCTCCCTTTCAAATTCAAATTCAAATTCAAAGGAGCTTTATTGGCATGACTAACAGCAGTATTGCCAAAGCAGGTACAATATAACCAATTAAATAATTTGTATGTATTGTTTCTCTCTCTCTCTCTCCCTCTCTCTTCCAGGAGAATCCAGGACCATAACCAGGGGGTGCAACATCTGTACGAGGAGATGGAGCGACAGATCAGCAGCGAGAAGGAGAAAGTGCGCAGCGAGGTGCGGAGCGTTGTGTCTGTAGTCTGTTGTTGGGCCAATGAGATGCCATATCTGCAGAAACTGAAGACTTGGATGTTTTACGAGACTGTGTTGATAACAATCGAGGGACACAGATGAGGGCGGGTCTAATGGCCACACTGAGCTTCTTTGGATATCGTTATGTAGAGAGATATGGAAATGAAGTGATGAAATCAGGGCTTTGTTCTGGTCCGGTCTGGACACCGGGTTCAGAGTCCAGGCAGCCTGGGCGCTTGTGAAGGTTGTTTCTCCTTGGGCAGCTGGGTCGGGGGGGATTTTAATGGGTGTACAAATCTGTGGTGGCGGGTTGGGGGATGTCCCAGCGCAGTGGTCCGGGCTGACTGTGTCGTTCCCACTCAGAGCTTCAGGAAGAGCCACTCCCAGAGGGCCGAGCTGGAGAGAGCGCTGGACAAGAAGAACGCCGAGGTGCAGGGTCTCGTCATGGTGCAGAACGAGGTGAGTGGCAGGGACAGGGAGCGAGGTGTGTGAGTGTGTGCGTGCGTGTGTCAGTGTGTCAGGCGAGTGGGCCTGTGTTTACACTCTGTGTGTCTGCAGCTGGAGGACAGTGTGCTACAGCTGCGCAGTCAGCAGCGGCAGACGAGCTGTGAGAACGAGGAGCTGCGCAGGACGAACCGCGAGCTTGAGGCGCAGCTGGAGAGGATCAGAGCACAGCTGCAGGAGGCACAGAGCCGCATGCAGGACCTGCGCAGCACCATGATGGCCCGCAGACACGGACTGCCACAGTGAGACTCTGCAAAATGACCCGCCCCCACACAACACACACTGTAAACACAGACCAGCACTACACAGTAACACACTGCCCAGCACGAGCACTACACAACACACACTGCACACACAACACACACTGCCCAGCACCAGCACTACACTGAAACACAGTAACACACTGCACACACAGATGAGCACTACAAAACACACACTTACACACACACACACACACACACACAGTTCCATTAACAAGACAGTTACAATAGTAATAACCAGTCAGTAGTCTATGAAGACTGTGGATGTGCTGTGTGTGAAGATGTCCCCTCTGTCTCCCTCAGAGACGCAGGACCGGCCCCCAGGGACCCCGCAGACCCCTCCAGTGCAGAGGTGAGCTCAGGCAGGAGAGATTGTGTTGTTTCAGCTGCTGTCGCTACATTTCCAAAGTTTGCACGTCAGAGCTCCGGTGCTGTACTGTGCGGCGCTGCTGGATTAGTGGTGAAACAGCGCTACCTGGTGGTTAGAGAGAAGAACCGCATTCGTTAGATCTGTTGCTGCAGCTGCTGAGTCTGCAGGGACTGTGCTGATCTGCGGCGACATGCAAACACACTAATGTGCTAAAAACAAAAGATCACAGTTCACACAGCGCTAATTTAAGTGGCCAAGTCAGAAACTGTGTCAGTGTGCCACGTCTATTTATAATAAGCGACTGGTGCTGTGACGCTTCAGGAACCACAGGGTTATTTTTAAACCCAGCATCAGCCCACAGCGCTGAGCTCAGAGCGCAGGACACGGACTGTCATGCAGAGAACATAAGAAGATAAGAGTGTCCAATCGAGAGGAGCCCATTTGCCCCATTGTGCTCGTTTGTGTCCATTAATAACTAAGTGATCCAAGGATCCTATCCAGTCTGTTTTTAAATGTTCCCAAATTGTCTCTTCAGCCACATCGCTGGGGAATTTGTTCAGATTGTGACGCCTCTCTGTGTGAAGAAGTTTCTCCTGTTTTCTGTCTTGAATGCCTTGAAGCCCAATTTCCATTTGTGTCCCCGGGTGCGTGTGTCCCTGGAAAAGCTCCTCTGGTATAATGTGGTCGATGCCGATGATTTTGAAGACTTGGATCAAGTCCCCACGTAGTCTCCTCTGTTCCAGGGTGAAAAGGTTCAGGTCCTCAGTCTCTCAGTAGGACTTTCCCTTCAGACCTGGAATAAGTCTGGTTGCTCTCCTCTGAACTGCCTCTAGAGCAGCGATATCTTTCTTGAAGTGTGGAGCCCAGAACTGTCCACAGTATCCAGATGAGCTCTAACTAGTGCATTGTACAGTCTGAACATCACTGCCCTTGTTCTCAATTCTACACTTTTGACAATATACCCTAGCATTTTGTATTTTTTATTGCACTTGTGCTTCTTGTTCGGATATGGTCATTAATTATAGATTTATAATCTATTGAAAACACCACGAATCCCATTGACTAAACGGTAGAACGCTCACATCATCGCTGTATGATGGTTGGCCAATCAGCATTGAATCACACGTCCAATAGCCAATCAGCAGTTAGAATCTCCTGTTTCTCTGCCCATTGTTGTAACTTTGGAGAATATATTCTATGGTCCGTGTATGTCTTTCCCACATTGACCCTTCCTGTCTCTCGTTGTCCAGGGCTCTGCTCCTCAACGCAGAGGACAGCTTGCGACGCAGCCGGCCCCAGGGGAGCAGCCAGAGCAGCTGACAGAGGGGTCAGTACTGGGGGGTGTCTGCAGGGTCAGGGTGCAGACTGCACTGCACCGTGATGCTCTGATTGGGATCTTGTTCATAAAACTGTAAAATTATTTTCTTTCTGTCTTACTCTTCTCTCTTTCTCTCTCCCTCATTCTCTCTGTCTCTGTATTTCTCTCTCTCTCTCTGTCTGCCCCTCTCCCCAGCAGACCTCCTGTCATTAAAGACTTTGCGGAGTGGCGGCCAGGACCCCGGGCACGAGTGATCTCCATAGAGGAAGACCCCCTGCCTGACATCATCGCCCAGAGCCAGGCGGGCCAGCGACTCGAGGCGGAGGTGCTGTGGGAGGAAGAGGAGAAGCTGGCGAGGGAGCAGAGTAAGGAAGAGGGGAATGGAGCAAGAGAGGGAGAGGAGGAGGAGGAGGAGCAGCAGCAGAGAGGAGTGAGAGATGAAGAGGAGAGAGGAGAGAAAGCTACACAGGAGAGCAAGAGAGGAGAGAGAGAAGAGGAGGAGAAAGAGAGCCGAGAGAGGCGCCATGGGGAGAGAAGGGAGGGAGAAAGGGAGAGTGGAGTCCGAAGTGAGGGAGAAAGAAGAGAGAAACTCAGAGAGGATTGGGAGGAGGAGTGGGGAGTAGGAGACAAGGTGGGGATAAGAGAGCTAGACAGAGGGGAGGAGAGGGGAGAGTCAGAAGGGAACAGAGGGAAGGAAGAGGAGAAAAAGACAGCACGTCAGGAAGGGGAGAGAGAGGGACAGGAGGAAGAATTGCTCACTGTGAGGAATGAAAGAAAGGAAGATGAAGGGGAAGTGTGGGCAGAGCCAGGAGGAGAGGAGAAAGGAGGAGCAGAGAAAAGGGCAGGGGGAGGAGATGAAACAGAGAGTGGTGAGGTGAAGGCAGAAGCTGCACAACTGTTAGAGGCTACAGAGGACGATGTGGAAAGTTCAGAGGTCAAGGAAAGTGAGGGGTGGAAATTAGAGTTTGAAGGTGAGAGAGAAAGGTCAGATGATAAGGAAGGAGACATAGAAAGGTCAGAGGTCAGGGAAGGTGAGAGAGAAAGGTCAGAGGGCAGAGAGGAGGCAGAAGTGCCAAGTATGGAGATGACAGAAGGAGAGGCAGTCACCCCCACAGAACCAGACAGAGCACTGGGGAGGGACGAGGGAGAGGAGGAAGTGGAGATTGGGAGGGGGGATACTACAGGGAAGGAGGAGGGGGAGGAGCTGATGAGGGAGGACACTGCAGGGAGAGAGGAGGTAGGGGAGCCAGGGAGGGAGGAGGAAGAGGAGCTGGGGAGGGAGGAAGTTCAGCAGTGGGGAGTGAGGTCACTGTCAGAGGAGGAGGAGGACAGGTGGGGGGACGTAGAGCTCTGGACGGAAAGGGGCACAACAGGAGGGGGAGAGGGAGCTGATGTGGAGAATGAGGAGAGGGAATCTGGAGAGTCAATACCAGGGATGTGGGAAAGAGCAGGGGAGGGGGAGAAGCAGGCAGGCAAGGGAGCTGCAGGAGGAGGCGGGTTCGGGGACCGGGCATGGGAACGGGAGATGCTAGAGGAAGCAAAAGCATTCTGGCTGGAGGAAGAGGGGAGAGAGTGGTGGGAGGAAAGGGAGGTGTCTCCCGGGGAAGAAAGAGAAGGAGGAGGAGAAAGAGACAGTGAAGAGGAAGAGGAGAGAGAGCATGTGGGACTGAGAAGATGGGAGGACGGAGGAGACAGAGAAGGGGGCATCAGCTGGCGGAGCAACAGACTGTTACTGGAAAATGAAATCGCGAAGTTACTGAGACAGGACCTGTACCCCATTTTGGAGGAAGGAGAATCAGATGAAGAGACAGATGAAGAGGAAGATGAGGAAGAAGAAGAGGGAGCAGTGGGAGAGCACAGGACGGGGGATGACCAGGAGACTGGGACAGCAGAGGAGGCACGGCAGGGAGAGGAAGACGTAGAGAGGGAGAATGAACTGGCTGATACAGACAAGACCCAAGTCCAGAGGACACCAAAAGAGGAAGAGGAGAACAGAGAAAGGGCAGAGGGAAAGCCGGGAGAAGATATTAAGGACATTGAACCACTAATGGAGGGAGGAGGAGGAGGAGATGAAGAGAAAAGCTCAAATGAAGACACTCAAAGAGGAAGGGAAGAGGAACGAGAATGGGGAGAGAAGGAGGAGGCAGAAAGGAAAAAGCAAGAAAAAAATATGCATGAAGAAATGGGAGCAAGAGAAGAAAGAGTAGTGACTGAAGAAGAACATAAACATGCTGGTGTGGAAGAGAAGAAGAGCGATGCTCTCCGAGTGGAGGATAGTGATGTTCAGTCCCAGATACTGATAAAGGCAGAGGAGGAAGAGGAGGAGGAGGGGAAGGTGATAGAAGACCAGCAGAGAGGAGAGGATGGCGTAGTGGAGGGAATCTCAGAAAACCTTCCAGAAGAGGAAATGTCACTGGAGCAACCTGGATGCAGGGAGGTCAGTGAGGAGATGGAGCTGATCCAGGAAGTGAAACCCAAGGAGGAGGAAGAGCAAATACTCACACATGTTAAGATGGAAACTGAGACAGCAAGGCAAGAAGGGAGAGAGATAGAAGAGGTAACAGATCCAGAGGGAAAAGGAATACAAGGATCAGGAGAAGAACACAGAGAGGAAGAGGAAGAGAAAGAGCAGGAAGGAGTGGAAGCTGCACATGAGATGACAGATAAAGACATAACAGGAGAGGAAGAGAGAGAGATAGAAGAAAAAACAGAACAAAAGACAGAGGGAGGAGAAGAAGAGAAATACACTGATTTGAATGTAATCCCTGGAGAGGAAGAGGATAAGAAGATGGTCCGAGAGAAGGGAGATGAGGAAGGAAGTGGACACGGGGGAGTGGAGGACACAAAAGTGAAAGAGGAGGAGGAGGAGGAGAAAAGAGAGATAGAAACTCTGCAGGATGGAGGAGGATATCTGGGAGAGGGACCAAGACAAACAGAGCAGGGAGAAGCAGAAGAAGCTACAGGAAGAGAGGAGGGACATGGAGAAGGGAGGGGACAAGGGGGAGTGGATGACACCATAGTGAGAGAAGAGGAGAATGAAGAGGAGAGAAACACAAGAACAAAGCAGGAGAGGAGGGACACAGAGCAGGAAGAGGAGGAAACCACTGGAGAGGAGAGGGAGGGGGAGGGAAGGAAATCTGAAGAAGAACAAGAGGAGGATAAAGAAGAGGGACTTAGAGAGAGTGCCCAGGTACAGGAAGTGGAGACACTGGAGGAGGAAGTCACAGAATATAAACAGGAAGTAGAATACCTGGGTGCTGAAGCAACATCAGAGCAAATACGTGATTTAGGCCAGGCAGTGTTATCTGTCACTGAGGAAGAACAGTCAGCAACACAGGCGGAGAAAATGTCAGGAGAGGAAGAGAGGAGGCAGATAACAGAAGAGGAACAGGAGAAACTGAGAGATGAAAAGAAGGAGAAGGTGACAGCAAGAGAGGAAGATAGAGAGATGGGAGAAGGAACAGAACTAGAACTAGATGAGAGAGGAGAGGAAGCAGAAGAGAAGGAGCAGGAAGGAGAAGACCTGAAAGTGATGGATGAAACAGGAGAGGAGGAGAAAGAGACAGAGGGAAATGTGAAAAAAGAGGGGGAGGAAGGAGAGGAGAAAGAACAGGATGGAGCGGAAGACGTGAGAGCTACAGTTGAGATGGGAGAGGGTGAGAAAGAAACTAAAGCAGTAGCTGAACTAGAAATGAAGAAAGACGTAGAGTGGGAGGGACAAGAGGAGGATGAAAAAGAGCTAGGAAAAGAAGTACAACAGATAAACGCTGAAGAGGAAGAAGCTACAGGAAGAGAGGAGGGACATGTAGAAGGGATGGGACAAGGGGGAGTGGATGACAACATAGTGAGAGAAGAGGAGGAGGAAGAGGAGAAAGAGCTCTCCTCCATCCCACTGCATTCCAGTCTGAGAGAGGGATCAAGGGACACAAAACAGGGTCAGGAGGAACCCCAGAGAGAGGAGAGTGCTGGAGAAGAGAAGGAGGGAGAGGGAAGGAAATCTGAAGAAGAGCAAGATGGGGGTAAAGAAGAGAAGGGATTTGGAGAGAGTGCTCAGGTACAGGAAGTAGAAACACCAGAGCAGGAAGTCACAGAGGATAAACAGGAAGCAGAGTGCCTGGATGCTGAAGCAGCAGCAGAGGGGACATTTGATTTAGGCCAGGAAATGTTATCTCTTGGTGAGGAAGAAAAACAGACAACACGGGAGGAGAAAATGTCAGGAGAGAAAGAGAGGAAGCATCTAACAGAGGAGGAAGAGCAGGAACTGAGAGATGAGGATAGGGAAAAGGAGACAGCAAGAGGGGAAGAGAGGGAGATGGGAAATGGAACAGAACAAGAAGTAGAAGAGAGAGGAGAGGAAGGGGAGGAGAAGCAGCAGGAAGGAGCAGATGACATGAGAATTATGGATGAGACGGGAGAGGAGAAAGAAACAAAAGCAGTAGCAGAACTAGACGAGGGACTTCACAAGAGTGCCCAGGTACAGGAAGTGGAGACACTGGAGCAGGAAGTCACAGAATATAAACAGGAAGTAGAATACCTGGGTGCTGAAGCAACATCAGAGCAAATACGTGATTTAGGCCAGGCAGTGTTATCTGTCACTGAGGAAGAACAGCCAGCAACACAGGAGGAGAAAATGGCAGGAGAGGAAGAGAGGAGGCAGATAACAGAAGAGGACATGCTGCAAGAGAATAAGATAAGAAAAAAGAGAGAGACAGGAGAGGTAACAGAACTCAAAGGGAAAGGAGCAGGAGCAAAGGAAGAGATGGAACAGGAAGCAGAAGAAGACCTGAAAGTAATAGATGAGACAGGAGAGGAGGAGAAAGAGGTAGATGGAAATGTAGAAGAGGGGGAGGAAGGAGAGGAGAAAGAGCAGGATGGAGCGGAAGACGTGAGAGCTACAGATGAGATGGGAGAGGGTGAGAAAGAAACTAAAGCAGTAGCTGAACTAGAAATGAAGAAAGACCAAGAGTGGGAGGGACAAGAGGAGGATGAAAAAGAGCTAGGAAAAGAAGTACAACAGATAAACGCTGAAGAGGAAGAAGCTACAGGAAGAGAGGAGGGACATGTAGAAGGGATGGGACAAGGGGGAGTGGATGACAACATAGTGAGAGAAGAGGAGGAGGAAGAAGAGAAAGAGCTCTCCTCCATCCCACTGCATTCCAGTCTGAGAGAGGGATCAAGGGACACAAAACAGGGTCAGGAGGAACCCCAGAGAGAGGAGAGTGCTGGAGAAGAGAAGGAGGGAGAGGGAAGGAAATCTGAAGAAGAGCAAGATGGGGATAAAGAAGAGAAGGGATTTGGAGAGAGTGCTCAGGTACAGGAAGTAGAAACACCAGAGCAGGAAGTCACAGAGGATAAACAGGAAGCAGAGTGCCTGGATGCTGAAGCAGCAGCAGAGGGGACATTTGATTTAGGCCAGGAAATGTTATCTCTTGGTGAGGAAGAAAAACAGACAACACGGGAGGAGAAAATGTCAGGAGAGAAAGAGAGGAAGCATCTAACAGAAGAGGAAGAGCAGGAACTGAGAGATGAGGATAGGGAAAAGGAGACAGCAAGAGGGGAAGAGAGGGAGATGGGAAATGGAACAGAACAAGAAGTAGAAGAGAGAGGAGAGGAAGGGGAGGAGAAGCAGCAGGAAGGAGCAGATGACATGAGAATTATGGATGAGACGGGAGAGGAGAAAGAAACAAAAGCAGTAGCAGAACTAGACGAGGGACTTCACAAGAGTGCCCAGGTACAGGAAGTGGAGACACTGGAGCAGGAAGTCACAGAATATAAACAGGAAGTAGAATACCTGGGTGCTGAAGCAACATCAGAGCAAATACGTGATTTAGGCCAGGCAGTGTTATCTGTCACTGAGGAAGAACAGTCAGCAACACAGGCGGAGAAAATGTCAGGAGAGGAAGAGAGGAGGCAGATAACAGAGGAGGAAGAGGAGGAACTGAGAGATGAAAAGAAGGAGAAGGTGACAGCAAGAGAGGAAGATGGAGAGATGGGAGAAGGAACAGAACTAGAACTAGATGAGAGAGGAGAGGAAGCAGAAGAGAAGGAGCAGGAAGGAGAAGACCTGAAAGTGATGGATGAAACAGGAGAGGAGGAGAAAGAGACGGAGGGAAATGTGAAAAAAGAGGGGGAGGAAGGAGAGGAGAAAGAACAGGATGGAGCGGAAGACGTGAGAGCTACAGATGAGATGGGAGAGGGTGAGAAAGAAACTAAAGCAGTAGCTGAACTAGAAATGAAGAAAGACCAAGAGTGGGAGGGACAAGAGGAGGATGAAAAAGAGCTAGGAAAAGAAGTACAACAGATAAACGCTGAAGAGGAAGAAGCTACAGGAAGAGAGGATGGACATGTAGAAGGGATGGGACAAGGGGGAGTGGATGACAACATAGTCAGAGAAGAGGAGGAGGAAGAGGAGAAAGAGCTCTCCTCCATCCCACTGCATTCCAGTCTGAGAGAGGGATCAAGGGACACAAAACAGGGTCAGGAGGAACCCCAGAGAGAGGAGAGTGCTGGAGAAGAGAAGGAGGGAGAGGGAAGGAAATCTGAAGAAGAGCAAGATGGGGGTAAAGAAGAGAAGGGATTTGGAGAGAGTGCTCAGGTACAGGAAGTAGAAACACCAGAGCAGGAAGTCACAGAGGATAAACAGGAAGCAGAGTGCCTGGATGCTGAAGCAGCAGCAGAGGGGACATTTGATTTAGGCCAGGAAATGTTATCGCTTGGTGAGGAAGAAAAACAGACAACACGGGAGGAGAAAATGTCAGGAGAGAAAGAGAGGAAACATCTAACAGAAGAGGAAGAGCAGGAACTGAGAGATGAGGATAGGGAAAAGGAGACAGCAAGAGGGGAAGAGAGGGAGATGGGAAATGGAACAGAACAAGAAGTAGAAGAGAGAGGAGAGGAAGGGGAGGAGAAGCAGCAGGAAGGAGCAGATGACATGAGAATTATGGATGAGACGGGAGAGGAGAAAGAAACAAAAGCAGTAGCAGAACTAGACGAGGGACTTCACAAGAGTGCCCAGGTACAGGAAGTGGAGACACTGGAGCAGGAAGTCACAGAATATAAACAGGAAGTAGAATACCTGGGTGCTGAAGCAACATCAGAGCAAATACGTGATTTAGGCCAGGCAGTGTTATCTGTCACTGAGGAAGAACAGTCAGCAACACAGGCGGAGAAAATGTCAGGAGAGGAAGAGAGGAGGCAGATAACAGAAGAGGACATGCTGCAAGAGAATAAGATAAGAAAAAAGAGAGAGACAGGAGAGGTAACAGAACTCAAAGGGAAAGGAGCAGGAGCAAAGGAAGAGATGGAACAGGAAGCAGAAGAAGACCTGAAAGCAATAGATGAGACAGGAGAGGAGGAGAAAGAGGTAGATGGAAATGTGGAAGAGGGGGAGGAAGGAGAGGAGAAAGAGCAGGATGGAGCAGAAGACGTGAGAGCTACAGATGAGATGGGAGAGGGTGAGAAAGAAACTAAAGCAGTAGCTGAACTAGAAATGAAGAAAGACCAAGAGTGGGAGGGACAAGAGGAGGATGAAAAAGAGCTAGGAAAAGAAGTACAACAGATAAACGCTGAAGAGGAAGAAGCTACAGGAAGAGAGGAGGGACATGTAGAAGGGATGGGACAAGGGGGAGTGGATGACAACATAGTGAGAGAAGAGGAGGAGGAAGAGGAGAAAGAGCTCTCCTCCATCCCACTGCATTCCAGTCTGAGAGAGGGATCAAGGGACACAAAACAGGGTCAGGAGGAACCCCAGAGAGAGGAGAGTGCTGGAGAAGAGAAGGAGGGAGAGGGAAGGAAATCTGAAGAAGAGCAAGATGGGGATAAAGAAGAGAAGGGATTTGGAGAGAGTGCTCAGGTACAGGAAGTAGAAACACCAGAGCAGGAAGTCACAGAGGATAAACAGGAAGCAGAGTGCCTGGATGCTGAAGCAGCAGCAGAGGGGACATTTGATTTAGGCCAGGAAATGTTATCTCTTGGTGAGGAAGAAAAACAGACAACACGGGAGGAGAAAATGTCAGGAGAGAAAGAGAGGAAGCATCTAACAGAAGAGGAAGAGCAGGAACTGAGAGATGAGGATAGGGAAAAGGAGACAGCAAGAGGGGAAGAGAGGGAGATGGGAAATGGAACAGAACAAGAAATAGAAGAGAGAGGAGAGGAAGGGGAGGAGAAGCAGCAGGAAGGAGCAGATGACATGAGAATTATGGATGAGACGGGAGAGGAGAAAGAAACAAAAGCAGTAGCAGAACTAGACGAGGGACTTCACAAGAGTGCCCAGGTACAGGAAGTGGAGACACTGGAGCAGGAAGTCACAGAATATAAACAGGAAGTAGAATACCTGGGTGCTGAAGCAACATCAGAGCAAATACGTGATTTAGGCCAGGCAGTGTTATCTGTCACTGAGGAAGAACAGTCAGCAACACAGGCGGAGAAAATATCAGGAGAGGAAGAGAGGAGGCAGATAACAGAGGAGGAAGAGGAGGAACTGAGAGATGAAAAGAAGGATAAGGTGACAGCAAGAGAGGAAGATAGAGAGATGGGAGAAGGAACAGAACTAGAACTGGATGAGAGAGCAGAGGAAGCAGAAGAGAAGGAGCAGGAAGGAGAAGACCTGAAAGTGATGGATGAAACAGGAGAGGAGGAGAAAGAGATGGAGGGACATGTGAAAGAGTGGGAGGAAGGAGAGGAGAAAGAACAGGATGGAGCGAAAGACGTGAGAGCTACAGATGAGATGGGAGAGGGTGAGAAAGAAACTAAAGCAGTAGCTGAACTAGAAATGAAGAAAGACCAAGAGTGGGAGGGACAAGAGGAGGATGAAAAAGAGCTAGGAAAAGAAGTACAACAGATAAAAGCAGAAGAGGAAGAAGCTACAGGAAGAGAGGATGGACATGTAGAAGGGAGGGGACAAGGGGGAGTGGATGTCACCATAGTGAGAGAAGAGGAGAATGAAGAGGAGAGAAACACCAGAACAAAGCAGGAGAGGAAGGACACAGAGCAGGGAGGGGAGGAAACCACTGGAGAGGAGAGGGAGGGGGAGGGAAGGAAATCTGAAGAAGAACAAGAGGAGGATAAAGAACAGGGACTTAGAGAGAGTGCCCAGGTACAGGAAGTGGAGACACTGGAGCAGGAAGTCATAAAATATAAACAGGATGTAGAATACCTGGGTGCTGAAACAACATCAGAGCAAATACGTGATTTAGGCCAGGCAGTGTTATCTGTCACTGAGGAAGAACAGCCAGCAACACAGGAGGAGAAAATGTCAGGAGAGGAAGAGAGGAGGCAGATAACAGAAGAGGAAGAGGAGGAACTGAGAGATGAAAAGAAGGAGAAGGTGACAGCAAGAGAGGAAGATAGAATGTTGGGAGAAGGAACAGAACTAGAACTAGACAAGAGAGGAAAGGAAGCAGAAGAGAAGGAGCAGGAAGGAGAAGACCTGAAAGTGATGGATGAGACAGGAGAGGCAGATAAAGAGATGGAGGGACATGTGAAAGAGTGGGAGGAAGGAGAGGAGAAAGGGAGAGTGGAGGACACCAAAATGAGTGAAGTGGAGGAGGAAGAGGAGAAAGAGACCAGAATACAGTGGGATGGAGAAAAGCTGAGAGAGGGAGGAGTGGACACAAATCAGGGCTGGGAGGAGCCCCAGAGAGACATGAGTGCTGGAGAAGAGAAGGAGGGAGAGGGAAGGAAATCTGAAGAAGAGCAAGAGGAGGATAAAGAAGAAGAGGGACTTCCCAAGAGTGCCCAGTTACAGGAAGTGGAGTCACTGGACCAGGAAGTCACAGAGGATAAACAGGAAGCAGAATACCTGGGTGCTGAAGCAGTAGTGGAGCAAATACATGATTTAGGCCAGGCAGTGTTATCTGTAGTTGGGCAAGAACAGCCAGCAACACAGGAAGAGAAAATGGCAGGAGAGGAAGAGAGGAGGCAGCTAACAGAGGCGGAAGAGGAGGAACTGAGATATGAGGAGAGGGAGGAGGAGATGACAAGAATGAAAGAGAGAGAAATGGGAGAGGCAACAGAACTTGAAGGGAAAGGAGGAGCAGGACCAGGGGAAGAAAGAGGAGGGAGAACGGAGGAGAAAACAGCAGGTGAGGAAGGGACAGAAGAGGTGAGAAAGGAGAGATGTGAGGATGCTGATGTTCAGAGAGGAGAAGAGACACCGGACAGACAGGGGCATATGTCAGCACAGCACAGCCTGGGGGACGGCCCAGTGGAAGAAACATTCAGAGCAGCAGTCACTCAAGAGACACGGAGACAAGGGGAGTGGGGCCTGCAAGAAGCTGGAACTTTGGGACCAAAGGCGCCATTTACTGCAGAGGAGCCAGCTGGAGGCAAGGCGCAGAACCCTGAGGTCCTGGGACAGCAGGAGAGACATGTGGAGTTAATAGTGAGGGCAGCAACAGAGACACTACGCCAAGAGGGGACCTGGGCCAGGGGCGTCCTGAGAGGTAGAGGGACAGGGCAGGGACATGGCAAGGAGATCAGGTGGAAGGACGGGGACAGGGCAGCGGGGCTGGATGAAGCAGGAGGAGAATTGGGTGATAACAGAGAGGTGGAAACAGGGGGGGAGAGGGAGACCGCAGAAAGGGAGACGGTGTTGGAGAGAGACGAGGAGACGGAGTTTCAGGGAGGAGAAGGACAGAGCCAGCAGGAGCAGCAGCTCACAGAGGCAGAGGTGGGGGGCTGGAAGAAGGAGGGATCTGTCAGTGAGGAAGAGAGAGAGGCTGATCTGATGGCGGAGGAGGGAGTGAAGGGAGATCTGAGGAGAAATGGGCAGGGAGGGAAGGGTCAGGTAAAGAGAGAGGGAGGAGAAGAGGCTTGGGTATGGAGAAAGAGAGATGCCGAAGGAGAGAGAGAGGGAGAGGGACAGGAAGAATGGGAGGGTGTGAGAGGACGTGTGATAGAGGGAGAGCGTGAAGCAGAGGGAGAGGGGCGGGGGGGGCGTCCCTCGGCCCCGAAGAGTGGCGGGCCCCGTGACCTTCCCTGTCTCCCACCAGACCCGTGGACACCCCCGCTCCGCAGCCGGGAGCGCCTGTACAACGTGGTGCTGGTGGGGAGCAGCAGCGTTGGCAAGACATCCTTCCTGCGGAGGTTCCAGAGTGGGGTGTTCAGCGCTGACCATGGGGCCACCATCGGTGAGTCAACACACACACACACATGCACACATACACGCATACACACACACACACATACACGCACACACACACATCAATGCCTTCTGTTACATGAGCATTGAAGAAACGGTCCTGTGCTGATTGTGTGTCTTTGTGTGTGTCTGCAGGGCTGGACAGCTGTATCCAGACTCTCACTCTGGGTGGGGGTCAGGTGCTCCTTCAGCTGTGGGACACCGCTGGACAAGAAAGGTGAATGGCGTTACAGTTTATTTAATACCCTCAAGTGTTTCTGGAGCCGCCAGTTGCTGACACACCCTGGTCAGCACAGCAACCCCTGTCCCAGCACAGGGGAGAACAGAGCGCAGGCCACTCTCATCAAACTCACGTGTTTCTTTGCTGTTGTGTATTATCAGCTATTAACTGTCCATCTCAACATGAAACAGTGTACTAGCCCAGCACTAGCAGTAACCCTGTCTCCCCGTCTCTCCTGTCTCCCTCGCCTCTTCAGGTTCCACAGCATCACTAAACAGGTCCTGCGCAAGGCTGACGGACTGGTGGTCATGTACGATGTTGGCTCCGCCCACTCCTTTGCTGAGGTCCGCTATTGGGTCACCTGTATCCAGGTAGGGTCTGATTGGCCGATCGCTCACAGTCCCATGCAGAGGGATGGTGTGGCACTAGACTGAGCCGTCGAGAAATGTCCACAGTGGTGTTTTCATGGTCACAGTGTGGTGTCTTGCAGGAAGGAACCTCCGATGATGTCGTAATTCTGTTGCTGGGCAACAAGAGTGACAGCACCACTAAACGGGAAGTCCCGCCCGAGGAAGGGGAGCGGCTTGCCAGGGTAAGATAACATCACTGTGCCATTGTTGTGCTTTATACATCCACCACAACATGCAGGATTATTTACAAAAGCTTCTGATTACGAATCCAGACAGCTGCTCTTCCTGTTGGATCTGGATCTCTAAAGGAACCCAGTTAAACCAGTTCAAACCTGTGCAACATTAGAGTGGACAGCAAACCTCAGCCCTGACCTGACGTGGCACTGCCGTTTACAGTGCTGTAGCGTAAGGTACACTTATAAATTTCAGTTAAAGAAGTGAATTTAAGTATCACCTTATCAAGAATCTTAGAATCTTGTAGAACTCAATCTCTGCAATAATTGGACACAGACACCATTTCAAAGATATAAATTCTCAAATTTATTAAAAACAAACATAAAATGCAGCACTACACTAGTTATACAAAAAGGGGAA
This sequence comes from Amia ocellicauda, assembly GCF_036373705.1. NCBI lineage: Eukaryota > Metazoa > Chordata > Actinopteri > Amiiformes > Amiidae > Amia > Amia ocellicauda. The sequence goes on along the minus strand of NC_089854.1, from coordinate 447,575 downwards.
AACTAATTAAAATTCACTCAAGATCAACCAATCAAAGACAAATCACTTCCATGACCAAATCAAAGACCATGGAATCGCATGATAACATACAAAACGTTACACAATAATTACAAACACATTGACTACAATACCGGTTAGTAAGACGAAGGTGAGTCTCTCATTAGTATTGTTAGTCGGACATTAAATAACTAATGCAGGTTAGTATTTAAGTCAAATAACTTTTCGTTATATATACACTCACCTAAAGGATTATTAGGAACACCTGTTCAATTTCTCATTAATGTAATTATCTAACCAACCAATCACATGGCAGTTGCTTCAATGCATTTAGGGGTGTGGTCCTGGTCAAGACAATCTCCTGAACTCCAAACTGAATGTCTGAATGGGAAAGAAAGGTGATTTAAGCAATTTTGAGCGTGGCATGGTTGTTGGTGCCAGACGGGCCGGTCTGAGTGTTTCACAATCTGCTCAGTTACTGGGATTTTCACGCACAACCATTTCCAGGGTTTACAAAGAATGGTGTGAAAAGGGAAAAACATCCAGTATGCGGCAGTCCTGTGGGCGAAAATGCCTTGTTGATGCTAGAGGTCAGAGGAGAATGGGCCGACTGATTCAAGCTGATAGAAGAGCAACTTTGACTGAAATAACCACTCGTTACAACAGAGGTATGCAGCAAAACATTTGTGAAGCCACAACACGTACAACCTTGAGGCGGATGGGCTACAACAGCAGAAGACCCCACCGGGTACCACTCATCTCCACTACAAATAGGAAAAAGAAGCTACAATTTGCACAAGCTCACCAAAATTGGACAGTTGAAGACTGGAAAAATGTTGCCTGGTCTGATGAGTCTCGATTTCTGTTGAGACATTCAGATGGTAGAGTCAGAATTTGGCGTAAACAGAATGAGAACATGGATCCATCATGCCTTGTTACCACTGTGCAGGCTGGTGGTGGTGGTGTAATGGTGTGGGGGATGTTTTCTTGGCACACTTTAGGCCCCTTAGTGCCAATTGGGCATCGTTTAAATGCCACGGCCTACCTGAGCATTGTTTCTGACCATGTCCATCCCTTTATGACCACCATGTACCCATCCTCTGATGGCTACTTCCAGCAGGATAATGCACCATGTCACAAAGGTCGAATCATTTCAAATTGGTTTCTTGAACATGACAATGAGTTCACTGTACTAAACTGGCCCCCACAGTCACCAGATCTCAACCCAATAGAGCATCTTTGGGATGTGGTGGAACGGGAGCTTCATGCCCTGGATGTGCATCCCACAAATCTCCATCAACTGCAAGATGCTATCCTATCGATATGGGCCAACATTTCTAAAGAATGCTTTCAGCACCTTGTTGAATCAATACCACGTAGAATTAAGGTAGTTCTGAAGGCGAAAGGGGGTCAAACACAGTATTAGTATGGTGTTCCTAATAATCCTTTAGGTGAGTGTATATCAGTCTCATTTACGTTTGGGTGCCGAGAAAAATTCTATCATTTCTTGTTACCACAATTCTCCCTAATTGATTACTGTTCAATGATTAAGGATAGGCAGGGCCACCAATAATCTGGTGTCTATTAACTTGTGTTAATAAGAGTAAACAGTTAAACAGGAATGAGAAGATATTTCTTGGCGTTGACAGGTTTTATTTCTAAAATTGTCAAACATGCAGCACTCATTTATATTTAAGAAAATACTAAATGATATTACACATTCTAAAGTTTATGACTCACAGAATAACATTTCTAATTGATTTCTCCAATGTCTTGAATGATAAACTCCAAACTGTTAAACTTATCTGATCTTCATCGCAGAGAGGCCTCTCTGTCTTCGGGCTCAAATAAAACACACGGCACGAGGTCCGTGTGGTTTGGAACAAAGGCAGTCCGGTTCGGCTTTGTCCAAGAACTTCCACTCAGTCGATGCACCTGGAAGTTGGGGTTTCGCGAAAGTAGAGTCTTTTCCAAACAGGTTGTGCACAGGATGTCTTCTTTACAAGCAGGATTTCCACCGTAGTTACTTGAAGGCTGTTATAATGGGGGTTTCAATTTCCCAAACTTAGACTGGGAAAGCCCAGTGGGGACTACAGAAGCAGAAATAGAAATGGTTGAGATGGTAAATAACTGCTTTCTAACTCAATTTGTCAAGGAACCAACCAGGGAGAGCGCATGTATTGACTTGATCTTTTCAAATGACCAAGATATAGTCAGAGGGACACTAGTTAGAGAACCAATGGCAAACTGTGATCACAACATGGTTAGCTTTGAGGCATTCTTTAAAAAAAAAAAGGTCCAAGTCTAAAACAATGGTCTACAATTTTAGAAAAGCAAACCTTGAAGGTATGAGACGGCACTTAGAAGAGGTAGACTGGAGCACATTGGATACAGAGTCAGTTGAAAATGGATGGGTATATTTTAAGAATATACTACTTGAGGCTCAGGAGCAATTTGTACCAAAACTTAGCAAATTGAGGACCAAAAAACACTGGCCAAAATGGTTTAATAGAGGTATGCAAAAAAATTGGATGGTGACGAAACAAAATACATAGAATATGTTGAGCTGCAAAGAGATCTTAAGAAAGGGATCAGGAAAGCAAAGAGGGAAATAGAAAGAAACATAGCTCTTGGAGCTAAAACCAATGCAAAGAGCTTTTTTCAATATTACAACATCAAGAGGTCAATAAAGGAGGAGGTGAAACAGATAAAGGGCAAAAATTGAGGTATCTTGGAAAACGAACAAGATGTGGCAAATATTCTAAATGAGTATTTCACAGGTTTTCACAAAAGAAAAGACAGATGACATGCCACAGGTTGACAATCAGTCCAGTCAAACCCTAAGAGAGATCAGGATAAATGAGGAGGAGGTTGTGACGTCCTCTAGGACCAAAGGAAAGGATCCAAGTGCAGGCTTTTAGAGTTGAAGCAGATAATCCAATAAGGGCAAAACGAGAGAGCATAAACAGGGACAGTCCAGGTCAAACGATCAAGCGAACAGGCTAGTAGGGAGATCCGAAAGGGGTAAACGAGAGAAGGAAGCAAGAGGTCAAAAATACACAGGAAGGCAATCAAGAAACAAGGCTTAGAAATGATCCAGAAGAGCAGGAACTAGGAGGACAGGAGCAGGACCAATAAGAACAAAGGACAGGAGTAGAAGTGCACAAGGGTGAGGTGGAATGTTAATTGATAGAAAAAAGGAAAGCAGTGAAGGGAGCAGGAAAAGGCAAGAGAACATTGGCGGCCTCTAGTGGAGGAAGAGGGTCAGGGCTAGGGAACTGTGACAGAGGTACTAAAGGGACTAGCAGAGTTAAAAACAAACAAATCATCTGGGCCAGATGGGATATTTCCAACAGTACTTAAAGAAATGAGGGAAATTATTTATAGGCCGCTAACTCAATTATTCCAAATAACACTTAGAACAGGGGATGTGCCAACTGACTGGAAGACAGCAAATGTCATACCAATCCACAAGAAAGGGGACAAAACTGAGCCAGGAAATTACAGACCAATCAGTCTCGCCTGCATCACCTGTAAAATGTTGGAAAAAATTATTAGACAGAAAATAGAGGAGCATCTTAATGAAAACCATATTCTTGGAGATAGTCAACATGGGTTTAGATGAGGCAGATCATGTCTTACTAATTTATTAGAATTTTTTTAACACACAACTGCAGCTGTAGATCACGTGAAAGCATATGATATGATATACTTAGATTTCCAAAAATCTTTTGATACGGTTCCACACCAAAGACTGATCCTCAAATTGGAAGCTGTAGGCATTCAGGGTAATGTAAGTAGATGGATTATGAACTGGTTGATGTCTAGGAAACAGAGGGTGTCGATTAGAGGAGTCGCTTCTAACTGGAGTGAGGTTGTTAGTGGAGTTCCACAGGGATCAGTACTAGGGCCTTTGCTTTTTCTAATCTATATTAATGATCTGGACTCTGGGATAGTTAGCAAACTTGTCAAATTTGCCGATGATACTAAAATAGGTGGCTCAGCAGATACAATCTTGGCAGCACAGGCTATTCAAAGGGACTCAGATAATATTCAGTTGTGGCCGACACCTGGCAGATGAAATTCAATGTGGACAAGTGCAAGATAATACATGCAGGTAACAAAAATGTCCACTATAATTACACTATGGGAGGAATAGAACTAGATGAAGTATCGCATGAGAAAGACCTAGGAGTCTACGTGGACTCCTCACTTTCTCCATCCAAACAATGTGGGGAAGCAATAAAAAAGGCAAACACAATGCTAGGGTATATTGGCAAAAGTGTAGAATTGAGAACAAGGGCAGTGATGTTCAGACTGTACAATGCACGAGTTAGACCTCATCTGGATACTGTGAACAGTTCTGGGCTCCACACTTCAAGAAAGATATCGCTGCTCTAGAGGCAGTTCAGAGGAGAGCAACCAGACTTATTCCAGGTCTGAAGGGAATGTCCTACTGAGAGACTGAGGACCTGAACCTTTTCACCCTGGAACAGAGGAGACTATGTCTGCGTCCTGCGGACCTGCGTCCTGGTCCAAGTCTTCAAAATCATGAAAGGCATCGACCACATCAAACCAGAGGAGCTTTTCCAGATCAGCAGGGACACACGCACCCGGGGACACAAATGGAAATTGGGCTTCAAGGCATTCAAAGCGGAAAACAGGAGACACTTCTTTACACAGAGAGGCGTCACAATCTGGAATAAACTACCCAGCGATGTGGTAGCAGCTGAAAGTTTGGGAACATTTAAAAATAGACTGGATAGGATCCTTGGATCACTTAGATATTAATGGACACCAAACAAGCACGATGGGGCGAATGGCCCCCTCTCGTTTGTAAAATTCTTATGTTCTTAAGACAAAGTCTTTGAGGAAAGCAGGGCCCTGTTTGTTCCAAGGGTCAAGTTTTTTAAGACTCAAATAGCTATTTAAATGACTGAACACTTTCGTATTGCAGTCGACTTAGTCAATGGTCCAGCTGTAAAACTCCACTGATCAGATGGGCACAGGCGGGCATGCGCAGGTTCTAAAGTTCTTTAACAGAAAAAAGTTCTTTAAAGAATTCTTCATAAGACTCAATCTCCTTCTCCCAGTTTAACTCTGTTGCCGGCAAAGACTTAGTTGGTTCCTGGTTCCGGTTCAGGCAACAGAGCTACAGGTTGAGCTGTGGCAGCGAATTACTAGTTCAGGTGAGAGAGAGAGAGAGAGTGAGAGAGATGCCGTGCGCTACCCTTTATACGCCTGTCAGATCAATAGATGATTGGTTCTTGAGTTTGTGAGATTGGATTTCGCTTTCAGCCCCCAGTGTCCTATTGGAGGGGGGCTTGATTTATGACTGATGTCAATCCATGTCATCTTTTGGAAATGCCGTTTGGCCCAGGTTCGTAGCTCTGTGTCTGGATTTCGGCTCTCGCCTGCTTCAAAGGGTTTTATTACCTACAGGCCCTATTCCCCAGACATTTCACAGCAGGGATTCCAAGCCATTTGGCCCATTCTTGGTGCCATCCTCCCAAGACTGCCACTTTGATATAGAACAGTTCATGTGCAGATGAGCTCAGGAAATCTGATAACTTTGGGGGAGAGGTCTTCTTTAGATCAGAGCTTCAGCTAAGGCTCTGAATGCTCTCATCAAAATACACCCCCACTTAACGATACAGCGCTGTGAATGAGTGTGTGCGCAGACTGAGCTCTCCTCTGGGCTGGTCTGTGTGGTACACAATTACACAGGCACAGAGGTGCACATACATACATACATACATACATACATATCACAGTCTACCACACACCTGCTCTCCCACTCCCGCCCAACCCGAGTCCTGCAGCCCCGGCCTGACCAGCGCTGTCTGTCTGTTTCCGTGTGACGCAGGAGTACAGGGTGCAGTTCCTGGAGTGCAGCGCGGCGTCGGGACACAACGTGACTGAAGCCATGACCGTCCTGGCCAGGTGAGCCTGCAGCACTGCCCCCGCGCGGCAGCGGCTTCCTGTTTCAGGAGCCTTTACTGCATGCCAGTTTGTGCCTCCTTGAGCAGCTGAGGTGTGTGTGCGATCGTGTGTGTGTGTGTGATTGTGTCTCTGAGTGAGTGTGTGTTTGAGTGTGTAGCAGTGTGTGAGTGACCAGTCTGTCCTTCGGTCTCAGGATGTTGTGCGACCGGGAGGAGGCAGGACACGATGACATGGTGACGCTGAAGGAGCCACCAAGGAAGAAGAAGGGCTGCTGTTAGCGCTCCACACGGTCCTGCAGCGGACAGACGGACGAGCTCCTGAACGCCTCAGGAGTGACACAGAGTGACCGGCCACCGCTCCTCTATGACACTCGTGATGCCCCCCCGCAGAGACGCACTGCGGCTGTGTGTCTCACTGCTGAGCGTTGGCAGGTCCTCACACACAGAGCTGTGCAGAAAACCCCATTACTTTATTACAGATACAGTATATATGTGTGCTCATCTTTTCTCTGCTTGCCCTCGAGCTCTTGTTTATAAAGCAAATAAAGATAATAATGTTCCTGCATGTGTAATGTGTCGAACAATTTAGAGAGGCCATATCACACAGGGGTGGGTGGGGGTCAAAGGTCAAAGGTCACAGGTGTCACACGGCTCCCACGGGCATTTCGAGCAGAGTGAAGTGAGCGGGGTGTTACAGTCGCCCTGGCAGTGACATCATCGAGACAGCGGCCAGAACAACATCCCCTGCGTCTGTCTTGGCTGAGTTCACCGGGACTATGCACCCCCCGCCACAGCCTGCGTGAGAGAACAACGCTTCAGCAGAGCAGAGGTGTCTGAGAAACACTCAGCACCCCCCCATGCATACACACACACAGAGGAAGGAAATGGGTTCTTTTCTTTCTCAGTGCTCTTTACTGGAAAGAGGAACTCAAGCACTTCTCCTTGAGCCTTTTAATAACCTGAAGATATATCTGACCCTTGACTACAAACACCAAGAACAGAGCCATCTCAGCATCTGTGCAGCTGTGGAAGATAAACACACAGAGCTCTCGATATACAAGGACATGAATAAAACACAGACACACAGCAGCCTCTCTCTCTCTGTACATGAATAAAACCTAAACACAGACCTGTCAATAAATATGGACATCAATAAAGCACAAACACACAGAGAGCTGCCGATATACAAGGACATAAACAAAACCTAAACACACACACAGCTCTCGATCTATGCACAGTCATATATAAAAATCAGATTAGCCTTAACGGGCCGCTGCTGCTGCTCCTGTAATTGGGAAGCACTTTAATGGATTCACTCGTTAACTCAGGTCTGTTTGTCCCCTTTGAGACCTGACACGCCACTCTTCGCAGTGAACAGGGAGGAGTCCACTCTCTCTATCTGCTTTTGTTTGTGGGTGTTTGAAACCGCGTGATCGGGGCATGTTGGTCTGTGTCTCTAATCTATTATTGTTCTTGAGGTGTTGGCCGCTGTGCGTTTCATGAATCATGATCAGTCACTGCGCAACCAAGAAAAAAACCCAAACAGGCCTACATCTTGCCCTCTCGGCATGAGACCTGCAGGCAGCGCGAGGGGGAGCTGCGGTTGGTCACGACGCCCCGGCTTTGTGCAACGCTGCTGTTTACAGTTCGAGTTTCCCTTTCGAAACTGCAGGCAGGGGGCCCGACCAATCTGAGTGATGGGGGCCTCACTGCGCCGAGCTGAACTCAACTGAGTGTGGCTTTGTGGTGCCTCTGTTGTTGTTGTTCTAGACACCTGTGTTCTCAGTGCCGCTCTCTCACACACACACACACACACACACACACACACACACACACACACACACACACACACACACATACTGGAAGAGTGCCTGTAGCCCTTGTGAGAGCAGTGAAAATGACAGGGGCCCAAAAGGGAGTGTTGTGCGACCACATCCACATCATTAGCCCAGCCCCTCTGCAGCCTGGGAGCCGCCCCATGACACAACTATCAGGCAGCACTGAGCCACATCCTGTCGCTCAGCCGCCCTGCTCTGACACACTGTGGACCCACAGCACACAACACACAACACAGCGCACAACACACAACACAGCGCTCACAGCACCGACTGCCGAGGCTCAGACACCAGAGAGACGTCGCGCTGTCCAGGTAAGGGACTTTGTTTGGGTGTTGTTTTACACAGAGCATGTGGACAGCCACACTACTCACCCCACCCCAGTGCGCTGCTGCTCTGTTCACTTTGACATTGTCTCGTGTGTGTGTGAGTGTGTCAGTGTGTTTCTTTTTAAGAGTATTATTATTGTTTTTCCTTCCGATTTGATCTGTCTTTCCGTCTCTGTGCTGCAGGTATCCCCTCTCTCTCCATCTCTCTGTCTCTCTCCCCCTCTCCGTCTCTCTCTCTCTCTCTGTGTCTGTGTTGGGGACGGGTGTAGCACAGGACCACTGGGGTCTGCGGGGGGGCTCTGAGGGGCCCATATCTGGCAGCTGCAGAGTAGTGGTGTGAGAAACAGTCAGCAGAGAGTGACTACAGTTCTGCTTCGTTTTGTTATCAATATCAAGACAGCAGCTCCATGTCTGGGGCCGACTGGGAATTCTGTTCCGTTTTCAAATGAAGAAAATAAAAACAACACAGGAAACACAAGAGAACTGCCCTGTTTCAGTTCAGTAACTGCCCCATCGCAGTGCCCCGGGTTTGGCAGTAGGAGGATCCGGCCGGGCTGCCCTGCCCCTGTAGCAGCGATCAGAGGCGAGGTTTCTGCCCACATAAGCAGTGGTGCGGACGCAGTTCCTCAGAGCTCAGCGTTGCGACACTGCGGATCCTCCTGTGAAATCCGCAGGCAGGACGCAGATTTCACTGTGGCCTCGGCCCCGAGTTACACACTGAATATCTGCACCTGAGAACTCGGAGCGGAGATCGGTGCCTGGGCCACGAGGAGGCCCCACAGCAGTACTAAGAGACAGAGACGCAATGTCGGAGACACTGTTGGACTCGTACTGTGAACGACGAGAGAAGGGGGCAACAGCGCTCGAGAGATGGCCCAGATGTGCCTGGAGTGCGCAGGGACCCTGAGAGGACAACGAAGGGAGGGCCAGTCACTCTGGAGTCATTGTGGAGTCGCTCAGGCCAGTAGCTCTGGAAACCTGAGGAGGAGGCTGCTGTTCTTGTTCGGTTTAGTTTGAAGTTTTCTTATGAACTCACATGACCCGGGCCTTCCCTCTAACAGAGAGCGATATTTCTGTTTCATTTTTTTTTTTTTAGAAAATCCATCCCCCCAGAAACCCACCCCCAATGCGAAGACTTCACTAAACCTCACTGACTCACCGAGTCATAAATAGTCTTAATAGACTAGTCTGGAAAACTTCAGAAAAACCCAGATCTGTAAAGGGCAGGGCAGGGGACACGTTCCCTCTGATCTTCACGGCACCAACCCCTTCATCATGGTGGGTGGGTTTTGCAATCCGACAGTGAGACAGACAGTGAGACCGCCTGGGACAGTGAGACTATATTAAACAAGCTGCCAGATAATTTTTATTTTTCTCCTATTTTCTTGCATGATCTTAAAATGGCAACTAAAGGCTGACTCTGAACCGACAGAGACTCAGCGCTGTGGGTGTTGTAACTGCAGGAGATTCAGAGAATGGCAGAGGGACAGACAGAGGGACAGACAGTGTGACAGACTGAGAGACAGACTGAGGGACAGACTGAGGGACAGACAGAGAGACAGACAGGCTCGGAGAGAGGGCTGAATGCAGTGTTGAATGTGGGCACCAGAAGACCCCCTGTGCTTTGCTGATTTGACCTCCTTTTCTCCTCGCAGGGAGAGAACCACACTGTCACAATGTCCCAGACCTGCCTGAACTGCCTGAAGTACACGCTGTGTGTCTTCAACTTCATCTGCTGGGTAGGTGCCTGTTCGCGGCTAAAAATACAGATATATACCAGTTCAAATATAAAAGTTCATAACAAAGCCGAACCAGTAAAGCCGCACACTCCTCTGGCGGTTTTGCTGTGGGTGCACACCACGCGTGCCCTGAGTGTTCAGTGCCTTTGATCTGCAGAGCAGGGTGGTTCAGCGTCCCACTCTCAGCTCAACCCTGGCTTTCCCACGGGTCCCCCCCGCCTCACTCTCGTCCGGGCCCCTCAGGGGACGGCTGACTCCGCATTGCGGTTCTGATCGCTGCACACAATGGGCCAGGGAAACTCCTTCAGCATGGCTGCCCTGTGTCTGGACTGTGGACAGGAGAACCACAGTAGAAGTGTGACTAAGGAAGACATGTTCCAGGTGCTCAGGTCCTGTGGTGAATTCATACCAGGCAGAGTGGCACAGGAGCTGGATCAGTGTACCTCTCAATAACCTCCTTGTCTCTGTGTGTCCCTGTGCGTGTGCGTGTGTGTGTTCCAGCTGTGTGGCGTCTGTGTGATGGGGTTCGCCATCTACCTCATGACAACCTCCACGTATGCGTCTCTGGTACCCTCGTTGTCCTCCCTTAACGTGGCCAACGTGCTGATCATCGCTGGCACCATCGTCACCTGCGTGTCCTTCCTGGGCTTCCTGGGCGCCCTCCGGGAGAACCGCTGCCTGCTGATCTCGGTGAGTCCGGCGCTGGGGTTTACGGCATGCTTTTACACAGCTTTCATTCTCCCAGAGTGCCATGGTGGTTTCCTGTGTCTTTCATGGGCAGGGCTGCCCTGGTTAACGTATAGCAGACTTATAATTGGTCAAATCACAGTAAATGAATTTTTGAGTTGGGGTTAAAAATACAACCTTATAAAGCGCCTGAATTCTCGACCCCCTGTAAGTGAAACACTCCTAAAAGTCAATTAGAGCAGGTAATTAGCTCAATTAGGGTCGCAATAAAGGGACTGAAAGCAGAACAGCGCCAACGGGACCTGGCCTGGGACCCGCAGTCCCAGCTGCACAGAGCCGCTGCAGGAGTCTGCCCAAGGTGCCAGAATGCAATGCCGTGTGTGTCTTTCTCTCTGTTCTGCTGGCATGTTTTTCCAGGGCAGTGCAGTCTTGGGTGAGAGCAGTGGTCTGAGTCAAGCCCCTGTGTTCTTCTGTCTGCAGTTCTTCATCCTCCTCTTCCTCGTGATGCTGTTGCAGCTCGCCATGGCCATCCTCCTGCTGATCTACGAGAGAGATGTGAGCAGGGGGCTTCACTATGCATGTGTGTGTCGGTGTGTCACTGTATCAGTGTTGTGATATGTCAGTGCATCAGTGCGTCGTTGTGATGTGTCATATGTGTAAGTGTGTCGGTGCATCAGTGCATTATTTGTTATTTAGTTGTGCTCTTATCCAGGGCAACTTACATTTATACAGCTGGGCATTTTACTGGAGCAAACTAAGTGAAGTACCTGCTCAAGGGTACAACAGCACTGCCACCCAGTATTTGAACCCACAACCTTCCAGTTATGAGTCCAGTGCCCTAACCACTACTCCACAGTGCTGCATCAGTGTTGTGATGTGTCATTGTGTTGTTGTGTGTCAGTGTGTCAGTGTTGTGATGTGTCAGCGTGTCTTTGTTCCTATTTGCTCCAAAGTTTTAACACAACCCGCTGGTGTCCCTGTGCAGATCGACCTGTTCCTTGAGAAGGAACTGAAGCAGAGCCTTAACCAGGCAAAGCACAACGCCACCAGCGACTGGGACAACGTCCAGCGCCTGGTGAGTTGGGGGGGTTACTGTTTAACAGACACAGACGCATGCCTGGAGGGGTGGGTCTGCTGCCCACTCCTTTTGTGATGCTGGTGAGAGGGCGGGGCCTGTATTACATTCACCAAGCCCTTCAGAGAAGTCAATGAACATAAAGCAACACCTACACACAGGAACCTTGACCCATTTGCCAGGTTCCAAACTCCACTGCCACCCCGCGGAGCCCCAGGGCAGCAGACTGTAAGGGGCACCTATTCACTCCTCCGGTTTGTCACCAACCTAGAAGAATTTAGTACGGCATCTGCACTGCAGGGTGGTGTTTTGGGTCAGGGTGTGTGACTGCGGGCTGACCGAGTGTCCAGTGTGGGGTGTGTGACCACTGTCTCTCTGTCTCTCTCTTCTACAGCTCCATTGCTGTGGCATCCATAATAGTTCTGACTGGAGAAATAATTCCCGACTCCACTTCCCCAATTCCTGCTGCAAAAATGACTGCACTAGCAACCCTCCGGACATCTGGCCAGAGGTAAGGTGGACAGACGCTTTCTGCTGAACTCTCTGACCTGCTCTAGTGATGCCCAGAGTGGGTGCTGGGGCCAAGAGCAGCAGTGACCCAAGAGTTGCGTGGTCCTGAGCTGCCCCTGACCCGGACACATCTCTGCACTGGTTACAGGACCACCAGTGTGGGGCAGCGAGAGGGAGCAGCATGTCCGAGTGGGATGTGCTGACCCCTGTGCTGGCATGGTAACTGTACTGGTCTGGTTTAAAACTGTGAGAACACCCTGGAAATGACAGTGGACAGTGAAGGGCGCTACATCAAATTTAAATTGATTGATTGATAGACTGAATAGGCCAGGCCTTCTGCTGCGTCCTGTGTCTTCTCACTGTGTCCAGTCTGCCCTCGTGTCCCAGGCAGTGTGGTGCTGATGGTACCTTATGGCAGCATGAGCAGAATGCGGAGCACCAGGGGGCTCCCGAGGTAACGCAACACAGGGCACAGCACAGTCCCGTGGCCCCTTGACCTCTCTCTTCCTGTCCCCACCTCCTCCCCAGGGCTGCTACACCAAGCTGAAGGACTGGTTTGAGAAGAACTTCCTGAACGTGGGTGTGGGCGTGATCATCCTGTGCATCATTGAGGTACAGCACCGGCACGCAATGGCATTCCCACACTTTACATTCTGTTGTACCTTCCAACCCATCCCAACACATCCCAACACATGCCAACCAAACTCAACTCAACCCATCCCAACCAAACCCAATCCATCCAAATCCATCCCAATCTATCCCAAAACCCAATACATTCCAAACATTTTAAATAAACTCATCCCATTGCAAGCAGGTAACTCTGGCTGCACTTCCTGTCCCTGCAGGTCCTGGGAATGTGCTTCAGCATGACCCTGTTCTGCCACATCAGCCGCTCCGGCCTGGGCTTCAAATGAGAAGGAAGGAGGCTCTGACACAGCTGACGCTCAGGATACCCCAGACCCTCTGAGATGCACTGAGAACTCAGCCCGGCCCCAGTGTGTGTGTGGAGCTCAGCCCAAGAGTGTGCATGTGTGTACGTGAGTGTGAGTGTGTGCGTGTGCATGTGTGTGTGCATGAGTGTGCGTGTGTGTGTTCGTGAGTGTGTGTGCGTGCGCGTGTGTATGCATGTGTGTGTGCGTGCGTGTGTGTGTGCATGTGTGCGCATGTGTGTGCATGTGTGTGTGCATGAGTGTGAGTTTGTGCATGCGTGTGTCTCTGGATGCACTGCTCTCTTCCCACAGGGTGAAAGGGGAAGTGGTTGTGTGTGCAGAGACCCTGAAAACGACTTATAAAAAAATCCAGAAGCAGCATTATTAATGCAAGATTATTGTGTCTGTTTGTTTTTCACATGATCTCGTGTGTCAGATGTGACTGTATGTGTACAGATATTTTATTTTCTCTCTGGTTATTTATCTGCTGGAAATGTTCTGAGATGCCGGTGCGCCCATGCTCTCTGCCAGTGCCTGTGAGATCACTGGTTTGTCATGAAGGGCAACGCGGTGTCATGTGACTGGGGGAATCGCTGTGTTTGACACTTGAGCACAATGCAGCCAGTCCAAACAGACTCCTGGCAGACTGGCGCTGAACCCGGGCAACCTCCACAGGGCATGTGGCACAGATATGCAGTCAGTCAGGGAACTCACTCGGTCAGTGCCCCCTGATAGTGCGAACGCATTCGAAACGTGTGCTGAGCTGTTACTCTTTTGTACAAGGGGGGCGTCCCCTCCGACAGCCTGTACTTGTCCTTAGCATTATATATAGAGATATAAGATATATATATGCGTGTCTTGGAGGTGAAGATGTTGAAGTGGCGATGAGGCCGGACATATTGGGGAAGGACGAGTCGGACACAGGCTACAGACGCTGTGCAAGGGATCCTAATGGACAAGTGACCAGGAGGAAGAGCATGGGAGAGAGGGAGCAACACTGACTGATGACGATGATCTATCTATCGATCTATCTATCTATATTCATTGATGTGAATTGGCATGTAACACATGCAACATGTAACATGTATATACAGGCAAACCAAACTGACTTGTGTTAGCACTAATACTGATTATACAACAGCAACTCCTATTATTAAATCAAAAGCTATTCATTCATTAAGCACATGAATGCAGAACAGGAGGCGGAGAGAAGGAGCGAGTGAGACGGGGCGCCTCCCAGCACACAGAACCAGAACTCTCTGGGCTCCATGTAGAACCAAGACCAGACCCCAGGGGACAGGGAAGGGCAGGTCAGCACAGACCTGATCCTGGGAGGGTCACAGCCTCAGAGCAGACTATGCGGTGTTGGGGGGGTTTAAGACTGGTGGAAGTAAATCTATTTATTGTAGTTCTGCAGCAAATGAGCGAAACTTGTGAATCTGTACAGCTGTCACGCTAGCGTCCATTCTGCTTTAAAACTGTTCCACATTAAAGAGATTGATATCTAATCACAAATATGAGTTCTTCTCCTTGTGATTTGATTTGACCTGCAGGGTGGGGTCGCTCCGGCTCATCCGCTGACGGCTGGCCAGTGACGGTGGGGGTGGCTCTCACTGTGACAAGGGGCTCACGAGCCTCACCAGTGCGGGCAGGGCGGGGCTTTGTGCACGGGCCAGGTAGGTGATTGGGGTATATACGGGCCTGGAGCAGCGCCGAGGAGTAACAGAAACAACCGCACAACCCCCGTCCACTCGCTGAAGCCCCCCCACGACCCTCCAACTCCCATCATCTCTGAGTCGGATTGTGGAACACGACGGTGTTCTAGAACAGAGCGGGCCGCCGAGGTGGGCAGCCTGAGAGAGAGAGAGAGAGAGGAGCCTGCGCATACTGCAGGAGGGGCTGCGTCAGAGAAAAGGGAAGTGGGTTGTTTGTCTCCTTGGCTGCAGATTAAGCAATGGCCCTGTTCTGCTGCAAGGCGTTTCTCAGTAACCGCCTCCTGCTCCGGCGGCGAGTTCCAGGAAGCAGTGTTGTCACGGGCTCGGGGCTTTCCACACACACACAGCAGGAAAGAGGAGGAGCCTCCACTGCATCCGAGACCGCTGTTTTTGTTTTGTTTTATTTAAAGCACCCTTTTGACACAGTTCTGAGCGCCACAGCAGCCCACAGCATGGCCGAGCTGCAGCAGCTCAAAGTGCGTCGGATTGGGAAGTGATCGCTGAGTTGGCGCTTGTGGTCTGAATGATATCCCTGGTCGCTGGGTTGCGCTAGGCCCTGGCAGACTGGAGAGACTGGGCCAGCGTCGCTTTATTCAGTTCCATCTGAATCCGATTCTGACCCGGGTCCGCAAGCAGGGAATGAAAGAGGCTTGACCCTTTTTAAATAAAGCACAGGCACGGGACTCCAGCATAGAGGCGACTTTTATTTTATAATCATTTGTTATTATATAACTTTAGATTTCTGTACAAACATAAAAAAATTACCTTAAATAAAACGAAAGCCTCCATAAAATAAAATAAAATAAAATATAATAAAACTTTCCTGAAGCTGTAAAGGAAGGGAAATGTTGAATTCACAGTATTGCACGTCAGTTTCGTAATGCGGACACGGGGCAGGGGGGTGCAGACACAACTCAACAGAGGGGTCCCCCACAGGGGAAAAACACACCCCTATCTGGAGGACAGTCCCTGCAATGAAAAGCCGCTCAGACGGCCCCTGACTCCGCGCTCCGGCCTGAGAGGGGGCAGGAAGTGTTCAAACGGTCCCGTGCCCCACCGAACTGTCCTGCTTGTGTGGGCGTCCAAGTGTCCAGGTGCCGGCTCAGGGCAGTGCGGTCTTATCGGGGAAGATCTTGTCCAGGGGGCGCCTGCTGCCTGTGTCGCTGCTTGTGTTGTGTTTTGTCGTTCATGCGCAGCGTTGGCATTCCTTGGCTTGACAGGCGCTTAAATGAAAGATTATTGCTTGGCAGATTGATCAGTTGCGGGGGGCTGGAGCTTCAGGGAGCCCAACACCAGGGGGTGCCCACAGCTGCCGTCACAGCATTATTATTATATTGTATTGTTTCTTCTTCACATTGTTTAAACCCCAGTTAAGAACAGGAACGTCATAAAATCTGTGCTCCTGTTATTTCAAAGAATAGATATAAAAGCACAAATTCAAACACAGCCGAGGCAGGAGGTGGCGCTGGTGTGTGGGCCGATGTGGACCGGCGCCGGCGCTGACCGTCAGACAACGCATGACATAAACAAGATCGAATCAACTCAAAGGACATCCTGGTATGATCCGTGCCAGCTTGGCCCGGCGGAGCCCTGCCCTCACGCTCTACACCATGGTCTCCTTGGCCAGGGGCTGGTGGATGGCGTTCATCCTGGAGGACAGAGTGCGCAGGAGGTCGTGACCCAGGCCCTCGTCGGCTGCGGCACCGTCTCCCGCCAGCAGGAGGCGCCGGAAGGAGCCAACCTCCAGCAGCACCGGCAGGTTCTTCAGGAAGTAGCCCTCACAGAACGCCTTGAGATCCCGGGCCTGGCACAGCTGCACCGGAGAGAGAGCGTGAGAGAGAGCTTTGGCAATAATGTAACCTAGTCGTTTGAAAAAGTGACACTGTGACATCAGGTCATAAAGACTGACAGACAGACGCACTCGGCCCGGCCACTCACCTGGGCCTGCTGGTAGAAGGTGGCGGCGTCGCTGGGGTGCAGGTATTTGGAGCAGAGCATCTCACAGTGCTTCTTCAGGGGCCGCAGACAGAGCGAGTGGGCAGCCTGGAGGACCTGGGAGAGACGAGCTGGAGATTAGGGACACATGGGAGTTACAGTGCAGTGCAGGAGGAGGCACGAACACACAGCAGACACTTCCGGAGACGGGGGGGGCGGGCTGGGAGGGGCCGCTCTGTACCTGCAGGACGTCCTGTCTGCCAATGTGGATTGCCTCGCTGCCGCCCTGGTACAGGTACTGCATCACCAGCTGCAAGAGAGGAGAGCGTTTTCACTGCTACTCACACACACATACACACTCACACACAGGGGGGAGAGAGAGGGTGGCAGGGTGACACAGTAGTAGAGTGTTATAGAGTTGCGCAGCTCTATCTGTGTACAGGAGGGCAGGGGGC
Organism: Amia ocellicauda; assembly: GCF_036373705.1. Taxonomy (NCBI): domain Eukaryota; kingdom Metazoa; phylum Chordata; class Actinopteri; order Amiiformes; family Amiidae; genus Amia; species Amia ocellicauda. The sequence continues at coordinate 430,427 of NC_089854.1, read as the reverse complement.
CAGGGGCCACTCGTACCTGGAAGGTGCTGTACTTGATATCCGGGATCTCCACCTGGGCAGAGGGAGTGGCCTTAGAGACGAGCTTCTGCAGGCTGTGAGAGGACAGAAGGGAGAGAGAGAGAGTGATCCCAACCTGGCCGACAGCAGCAGCACAGTCACAGTCACAGGGCTGCAGGGGGTCTCCAGAGCGCTGCCCCCACAGAGGAGCTGCATCAGGAGCGCAGAGGTGGCCAGACCCAGACAGACGCATTACAGAGGAACAGACTCACACCGTCGCCTTCATCTCCAACTTCCTGCCCCCACGCCCCGTCGCACTCAGACGGCCCTGCAGCTCAGACACGCCCCCTCACTGTGGGCTGCTGTTCATGTTCTGTGTCAGCGTGTTCAGGTAAAGTCTCTCGCAATCCCCGATCCCCCATCCTCGTGGCCAAGGACGTGGCGAAGCTCTGCTCACCTGGGAGACGCCGAGGTCACAACCTCCCTGTGTGCGTAGAAAGGCTTCCCCTCCACCAGGAAGGTGAGGTCTGCGGTCTCTCTGCTGTTCACGAGGGCGGGGTCTGTAACACAGGGCACTCAGGGGTCAGGGGTCAGAGGTCACACTGTGAGTGTAGGTTGATCCCAGTTAATCCCACCCAAATAATAAAACACATAGTAAGAGACACAGATACATAAATAACTGGAATCTGAATCTGTTTTCTATTGAATTACACATCTGTTTCTCATGAATGTGTCTCAGTGGGTTTAATGCTGTAAACAAGCATCAGCTGATCTGATCATCTGAGACATGTTTCCACAGCCGGACACTAGGTGTCACTGCTGCCCCAGAGTTACACTGAGCAGGAACTGTGCGCGGTGCCTAGGGGTGTCGTACCGAGTCGTGCGTGCCGTGGGGGGGCACTGTCGTGCACTGTTGGGGGGGGGTAGGGGCCGTAGCAGCAGGACAGGATAGACGCCAGGTGCTGCACGGTGGACTCACTCTGAAATAGACAGACAGACAGTTAGAGCCGCAGCACCGGGAACAATTCCCACACGTGTTTGAACATGCAGAGTCTTCACCGCATTACACTGCTAACGCCCTTCATTGCGAAACTGAGGAGATCTTAGTGACACTCAGCAGCACAGTCCTGACAGTACAGGGTGAGATCCTGGGACTGTGGTGCCCTCCCCAGTGTCACCCCACCTGCCCCACCCACCCCAGCCCCGCGCAGTACCTGGCAGGAGAGCAGGATGTCGAAGAGCAGAGGCAGCCCTTCGTTCAGCATCTCCTCACTGTACACTTCCTTCAGCGACGAAAAATCTCCCAGCAGGCTGTGCGTCACGTCCCAGCGGCGCTGGCAAAAGGAGGTTCTCACACACTGCAGCCAGCTATGCAGCGTCCAGGGCACTGACTCTGCAGAGGATCACAGCACACCCCGAGTCAACCCTGAGCACGACCCGAATCAACCCCAAATAAACCCCGAATACAGCCTGATCACTCCCTGATCACACCCTGACACTCACGGGTGCACACGCCTGCCCCTCACCTTGCTGCCGCAGCTCCAGGGCGATGTCCAGGTAGCCGTGCTCAGCGCTCAGGTATAGCGCCTCTTGCAGGGCCCTCCGACGCGCGCGGCCACTGCGGCTCTGCCCCCCCGCCTTGCCCGCCTCGCCCGCCTCGGCCGCCCCCTCCGCCAGCATGTCCTCCAGCGTCAGGATGTCATTTTCCGGCTGGGACAGCAGTTTCCGCAGCACGTCCCTGACACACGGACACACGGACACACGGGGACACAGTCAGGGATTGATGTTATTCACTCTGCCTGCACACACCTCCCTCCAAGACTGGCAATGTTCACAAGAGAGCACTGTTATACAGGAACGACCGTACAGCGCACCACTGCTGGAGAGATCACCTGTGCCCGTGCGCTGCTGCCAGGGAGAAGGCGCTGGAGGTGCCCCGCAGTGAGGTGGCACCCACTGTCTTACTGGAGGTTCCAGAGAGAGGGTCGGCGCCGTGCTCCAGCAGCAGGGAGACCAGCTCCTCGTGACCTGCAGAGGGGGAGAGAGAGAAAGAGAGAGGGGGGAGTGTAAGACCTTCAGAGCAGTGGAGCCCCAGACAGGGACATTGTTCAGGGTGGGGGGGGTGTGAAGTGGCGACAGTTTGACTGAAGCAACTCCACCCCAGCAGGTGAGACGGGTGGAGTGGGTGAGACTGGACGGGTGAAACTGGACAGGTGAGATGGGTGGAGTGGGTGAGACTGGACGGGTGAGCCTGGACAGGTGAGACGGGTGGAGTGAGAGGGGCGGAGTGAGACTGGCCAGGTGGGACACTGACCTGCGGCGGCCGCCAGCTGTAGAGGCGTCTCGACCGGCTCCCCCTCACTGCCCCCTCCGTCCACATCGGCCCCAGACTCCAGCAGCAGCTGAAACACACAGAGCAGTCAGAACATGAACACGCACACGCTCAGCACATCTGTCAGGGTAGTTGTGGTGTGGATGTGCGTGTGAGAGTGTGTCGGTGTGGTGTGGTTGTACGTGTGAGAGTGTGTCGGTGCGGTGTGAGAGTGTGTCGGTGCGGTGTGGTTGTGCGTGTGAGAGTGTGTCGGTGCAGTGTGGTTGTACGTGAGAGTGTGTCAGTGTGGTGTGGTTGTACGTGTGAGAGTGTGTCGGTGCGGTGTGGTTGTGCGTGTGAGAGTGTGCCGGTGTGGTGTGGTTGTGCGTGTGAGAGTGTGTCGGTGTGGTTGTGCGTGTGAGTGTGTCAGTGCAGTGTGGTTGTGCGTGTGAGAGTGTGCCGGTATGGTGTGGATGTGCGTGTGAGAGTGTGTCGGTGCGGTGTGGTTGTACGTGAGAGTGTGTCAGTGTGGTGTGGTTGTACGTGTGAGAGTGTGTCGGTGCGGTGTGAGAGTGTGTCGGTGCGGTGTGGTTGTGCGTGTGAGAGTGTGTCGGTGCAGTGTGGTTGTGTGTGTGAGAGTGTGCCGGTGTGGTGTGGTTGTGCGTACCTGGGCGATACTGGAGTGACCGAAGGCAGTGGCGAAGGCGAGGGCCGTCCAGCGCCGCGTCTCAGGGTGAGCGCAGGGGGCTCGCTCTACCAGGCCCGGCACCTGGGGGAGGGACAGGCGTTATACACACACAAACACCCACAAATACACACATTCACATACACACACTGCCACTCGGGCACACACTCTCACAGCCTCTCCTCGGACTCTCTCTCGGGCGACTGTTGTGGTACCTGGAGGTCGACAGCGGCCCCGGAGTCCAGCAGCACCTGAACCATCGCCTCGTCTCCATTGGCACAGGAGTACATGAGCGGGGACATCCCCTGAGGGAGGGAGAGAGGGAGAGTCAGAGAGGGACAGAGAGGGAGTGAGCGAGAGGGAGGGAGTGTGAGAGAGGGAGAGGGAGAGAGAGTCAGAGAGGGAGAGAGAGAGTGTGTGAGAGAGAGAAAGAGGGAGTGTGAAAGAGGGAGAGGGAGAGAGGGGGGGTGTGAGTGAGCACCTGGTCGTTGATTGAGTCGATGCCCTGTGGCCCCAGCAGGCTCTGGGCTGGGGCCACCAGGTCGGCGCGGCCGCAGCTCAGCATGCGGAAGGCCAGGTTCCAGCGCAGCGCACGCTCGGCCACCGCAGAGTCCAGCCGCCGCGACGCATACAGACAGCACTCCACCCTGAGAGAGAGTGAGAGAGGGAGAGAGGGAGAGGGCGAGGGAGAGAGAGAGGGGCAGTGAGAGGGAGAGGGGGAGAGAGGGGGAAGGAAAGGCAGAAGGAAAGAGAAAGAGAGAGAGAGTTACTAAACACAGTTCCCTTTGAGAAAACACCGCTCCACTTTCAGGTTCCCAAAAACAGATTCACAGTGAGTGTGTGAGTGTCAGTGTGTGTGTGTGTGTGTGTGTGTGTCTGAGTGTTTGTCAGTGTAATTATGTGAGTTAGACATCATGTGACTCACTGACCAGTATCATCACCAACAACGTGGCCTCCTGACACACACACACACACACATCACTCATCCCATGATCCCCTGTCTGTCTGGGGAATCTCCAGACCTTTCCTGTAGATGGCTCACCTGAAACTACATGCACATACATACATACATAATCAGACGCCTGGTTTTCTTCGGGACTTACTAAAGTTGCGTGGAAATGTTCTCAGAGTTTGTCTCCGCTATGAAGCCTCTCTCTCTTTCTCTCTCTTCCTCCCCCTCACTCTCTCTCTGTCTTTCTTTCTCTCTGTCTGTATGTCTCTTTCTTTCATATAAATGTACCCAGTATGCCTGAACGCATACAAACATAAATAAATAAGAAAATAAGAAACAATTAAACCTCTCAGGTCTCCAAAATCTCTAGATAAAACTTGTTGGGCACAGAAACACAAATTCAATTAAACATAAAAAGAAATGAAAGAAGGCAATCAATCAATCACCACAGACAGGTGGTACCTGAGTGGGCGAGGCGGGCAGTCGGCGCCGGGCAGCAGCAGCCGGGCAGCCTGTGTGACGTCAGCGCTGTCCACCGTGGGGCTGAAGCGGTGCTCCGCCAGCGCCACACACACGCGCAGCCACTCAGCCAGGGGCGGTTGCGTGACCTCTGACCTGCGGGGGGAGGGGAGAGAAGAGAGGAGGAGGGAGAGAGAGAGAGAGCAGCTGTGATCAATGGAGAGGGTCATTGTGTATTTCTGGATGTCAGTTCCAGCTCCTATGACTCAGTACACCCATGACACTGAACACGCATGTCTGACCACCCGACAGGGAAACCCCCGACACTCAGACCCTGGGCTTCCCAGCACAGAGCCCTCAGAGCTGCACACCCAGGAATCCCCCTGCTGCTGCTGGAATGTGCTTCTAAAATATCTCCCAAACACACACACAAACACACGAACACACAGACACACACTGTAACACACGGACACAGACACACATGCACAAAGACACACACGCACACACGAACACAGAGACACATACGAACACACGGACACACACACACACACATACACACACACAGACATACATAGACGGACACACACTCACACTGAAACCCACGGACACACAGACACACAGGAATACAAACAGCCCCAGTACCAGCGACACTCGTGTCTAAGCTCTCGACTGCGTGTTGTGTATCTCGGGTAGAGCGAGTCCAGCTGCGCCGTGCTGCTGCTTCTCTCCTCCTCACTCTCCCTCTCTCTCTCCCTCTCCATCTGTCTCTCCCTCCCTCCCACCCCTCGCTCACCTCTCGCCGCCGAGCCGGATGCTGGGGGGCTCTGAGAGCGGACCGTCCCACGTGGCCCCTGAGCCGTGAGTGTAGTAGAAGAGGCAGTGAAGGGCCTCGGGCTCCCAGGACAGCACCCCCTCTCTGAAGTGCAGCTGGAAGGTCCCGGCGGCGCCGTGTGAGCCCAGCCGCTGCAGAGCGTACATAGAGTTCACCACCAGGGCGCCTGCAGCAGAGAGAGGGAGGGAGAGAGGGATGAAGAAGTACTTTTATGCATGAACAAGCCAGAAGAAATCTTTCAGGGCTGTTTTACTTAGAGAGAGGGAGACAGAAGAGAAAGTATGAGAGCGAGAGAGAGAGAGGGAGGGGGTTGAGCTGAGAGGGAGAAAGCAAGGGGATGAAAGAGAGAGAGAGGGGGAGTTTTACTGCCTGACAATAGACTGTGAAAAACTACTGTGATCAGTGGATTTTTCAAAAACCTCAGAGAGGAAAAACAGCTGAGAGAGAGAAAGAGAAAGAGAGAGGAAGAGGTGGGCGTGCAAAAGAGCATCCTCTCTCTCTCACCTGATCAGACACTCAGTGAACCTGAAACTGTGCAGACTGTGAACACACACACACACACACACACACACACGCACACACACAGACACACACACACACACACACACGCGCACACACACACACACACACACACACGCGCACACACACACAGACACACATACACACACACACACACACACACACACATGCGCACACACACACACAGACACACGCACACAGACACGCGCACACACACACAGACACACATACACACGCGCACACACACACAGACACACATACACACACACACACACACACACACGCGCACACACACGCGCACACACACACACACACACAGACACGCGCACACACACACAGACACACACACACACACACACACACACACACACACACATGCGCACACACACACAGACACACGCACACACACACACACACACACACACAGACACGCATACCTACACACAGACACGCGCCCACACACACACACACGCGCACACACACACACAGACACACGCACACACACACACACACACACACACAGACACGCATACCTACACACACACACACACACAGAGCGGATGCCATTCTCTCTGCATTGTTGTGCTCTAAGGTCTGGCTGCGGAGAAGCGCTGACTGCGGCCGTTCAGACAAAGAGCAGAGCCGTTAGGCTCACGGACACACAGGGGGCTTCACTCACCCGGGGGACAGAGACACAGGACAACTCACACGCACACATAAACACACACTCACACACTGTCCCTTTCCCTCCCTGCCTCTCCCCTGCTCCCTCCCTCCATCCCGCTCTTCGCAGCGCTGTACTCACTCAGCTCGGCCACGCTGTCCACGGAGCAGGTCAGCAGGCTGTGCTCCAGGTTCTGCAGCTCGGAGGGCCGCAGGGGGGGTGCGCGGGGGGGGCGGCCCAGGGACCCGCAAGGGTACGCAGCGAGGTACGAGGGCAGGACTGGCACACCTGGACGGAGAGGGAGAGGGAGAGGGGGAGAGAGCGGGAAAAGAGAGATTAATTGTAGTATTTTTTTTCCTGTCAGTTGGGACGGTCCAGGTTTATATAACAGTGAAGCACAGGACATACCAGCCCTGTGAGTGTGTGTGTAAAAGAGAGAGGGAGGGAGGAGGGATGGAGAGAGGGAGAGGGAGATTGAGAGAGGGAGAGAGATCAGAGAGAGTCTCTGTACGTTTGTGAGTGATCATAAGTGTGTGTGTGTGTGTGTGTGTATGTGTTTGTGGTGCAGAGGAGATGTGATTCACCTCAGATATTTCCAGTTCAGATTATTTAAAAGGCTTGTTTTAAATATGGAGGTTTTCCTCAGAGCCCCAGGAGACGGGCTGAGGAGCACGAGACGCAGAGAGAGGGAGGGGAGAGAGAGAGTGAGGGAGGGAGGAGAGAGAGTGAGGGAGGGAGGGGAGAGAGAGTGCAGCAGTTTCCACCTGCAGTAAAGCAGCAGCTAAAAATAGCAGCAAGGAGGCGTGGCGTGGGGGGGCACGTGCTTGAGCTTCCTGTGTCGTGGAGCAGAACCCCCTCCAGCCCCTCTGCCCCTCCTCCCCTTTGCGGAACGCCAAGTTTCTGAGCAGAGTCTGTTACCCCCGCCCCCCCGCAGGTGCCCGGCACAACACCGAGAGAGCAGCGGTTCAGACGCGGCTTTACTGGCACGGCCGAGCGACAGCGGTGTTGCCAAAGCACCGACAGAGCGGCCAGCGTCCGGGCACGATCGATACACTGATTATAGGAATCTAAGAGCTTTCCCGATATCGACAGCCTAAAGTATATTCACATCGCCTGGATATTGGTGGTTGTGTATCAGTCTCTCTCTCTCTTTCGCTCCCTCCCTCTGGATGGGCGGTCCTGTCCTCCGCAGTCACTGTGAATAATTCTGATTAATCCCTTTCTGCTGTGAGTGGGAGCAGGGCTGGACTGAGCCATGCGCCTGGGGTCAGCTCCCTCTCTCTATGCTTCCCTGTCTTTGCCTCTCCCCCGTCTCTCCTCTCTCTCACTTCCTCTGTCTCTATCCCTCCTTCTCTCTCTCTCTCTCTCTCTTCTCCTTCTTTCTCTCTGCTTCTCCCTCCTCTATCCTTTCTACTCTTTCTTTCCCTCTCTCTCGAACAACACCTCTATTGTTCCTCTCTCGCTCGGCTTAGCTGAGCTGCTCTCGAATCACCTCTGACCTCTCTGCCCTGGTTTTTGAACCTCATTACAATACTGCACCCTCACCCTCCCTCTCTCCTCTTCCCCTCTCCCCCTCTCTCTCTGCGCACTTCTCTTCCCCTCTCCCCCTGCCTGTCTCTCTCTCTCTCGCTCTGTCTCTCCTGGTCCGGGGCCCCACAACAGGTTAGTGCAGAAAGTATCAGTAATCTGTTGATCCCAGTTCCCACGGGGAGGCTTTGAGCGGAAATTGAGCTGCGGTTTAGGCCAGGGAGACGGTGTCTCATCCCTGTGTTATGTAACAACAGCAGACTTGAGACGAGAGAGAGATAGAGAGAGAGAGAGAGTGCACTCGCTGCTGGGAACGCGATAGAGGAAATCTCATCCCAGACTGCCATCCCCTCAGCCGTCCACAAGCTGCATTATTGATTGATTTATTGATTTGAAAAGCGTAGGGCTCAATGTGCAGGGCCCCCACACAGGCAGCACATTCACTTTTAAAGATTTAAAGTTTTACACTTTCCTGTCCAAATTCCTGCAAACAAATACACAAAGTGGCTGAGTAACCACGGCCAACCGAGCCCAGGCACAGGGAAACCACGACGCCCTCTCCCTCCCCCTGCCCCGAGCGGCCGGACCGCTGCTCTGAGGAACAGAAAGCAGTGATGTGTCAGAGAGGGAGACAGAGTGTCAGGTGAAGAGTCCACTTCCCCCCCATGACTGTGCCTCAGACCTCTGAGACACAGCATCACAGACATGATTACTCCACCCCCCAGTCCCCAGAACCAGGCCAGGCCCCCACACAGCCTGTGTCTGATTAACTACAGCTGCAGCTTGGAGGTCCAGTTTAGGACACCTTCAGGAAGCTAGTCCTCTCTCCCTCCTCTCCTCCCTCCCTCTCTCCTCTCCACTAGGGCAGGCTCTCCTTACCGTAGGCCGTCTTGCCGCACAGCAGGTGCTGGTAGGGCTGGCACAGGCCCCACAGCTCAGGGTCACTTCTCAGCAGCTGCTCCAGGGCCGCGGCCTCGTTGTCCCCGGGCGGCCCCTGCCGGTCCAGCCTCTCGCACAGCTCTTCCAGCAGCGCCTGCAGCCCAGCAGCCATGTCCAGCGCCGCCTCCTCCTGCACGCGGGGCGCCACGCGGGCCTCCACCAACCAACGGAACAGCCGGCCGGCGGGCAGCACCAGGCCGGCCCTCGCGCTCAGCCCCCGGGCGTGTGGCTCGTCCACGCTCATCTCCCGCGCAGACAGAGCCCGGCGCCCTGCCGCCACCCAGGCCTCGGACAGCGTCCAGGACAGCAGCAGCTTGGCGGCCGTGCGCACCTCATGCTGTGAGCACTGGCCACACTGCAGGCTCAGCCGCCGGGCCTCCTGGCATAGCCGCCACAGCACCCGGCCCAGGCACCGGGACAGGCGCACCAGCAGCGGCCCGGACACAGCCCAGCGGGGCAGGCACCGGCGCACCACGGCACCCACCAACTCCTCCGCCCACGGCAGGCTGTCCAGCGGGGGCAGCTTGGGCCAGGTCCCTTCTAGGCCCTCGGGGTGCCCCTCTACACACTGGTGGCACCCCACGCCGCCGGCCAGCCCCTCCCTGAAGGGCCCGTCCCCTGGCAGAGTCCACAGCCCGCTGTCGGGCCCGGGGGGGGCGTCCAGGTGGGAGGGGGACAGCGACAGCACCGAGGAGCGGCAGGAGCCGGCCATGCCGCCATACCCAGAGTCCAGGGTCAGGTCCTCGAAGTGCTTGGCCGGGGAGCCGCGCCGCAGCTCCATCAGAGAGCCCAGTCGCCCCGCTCTGCAGGGGCCTGATGACATCACGGTGCCAACTCGCCCCTCTGGGACTGTGGGTCGGATCCGCTGTGTGTCCTGGAGGGGGGGTGAGAGAGGTTAATACTCTGTTTGCCCTGCAGGACACTGTCCCCACTGCGCTGCACCTCAGATGGGCGGTGGGGGGGCCTGATCTGGGTGGAGCTCAGTTGCTGTAAATATCAGCACCTTCAGCTGTGTTACTGCCCGCCATCATAACAAGAACAACAAGAACATTATTACTATTATTATTACTATCATAATCATTTATTTCTTAGCAGACGCCCTTATCCAATAATAAATACTGGCTTCATCTCAATACTGGGAAAGTGTAAAGACTCAAAGTTCAAGTGGAGAAAAAAATAGACAGAGACAGACAGAGAAAGAGAGAGAGAGAGAGAGAGAGAGAGAGAGAGAGAGACGGTTTGTCAGCACATATCCACTTCTTTCTGGGGCAGGCAAGTCCCTGCATGTGCGACTTTTTAGGAGCGTCAGTGTCTCTCTTTACAATTCGGGTTTCTTTTCTTCTCGTGTATTTCTCTCTCTCTCTCTCTCTCTCATAACTGCGGAACTCGGTTGTCTTTCTAAATGGAGGGGGGCGGGGAGTGTAATCTGGCCGCCCGTGTGCGAGCTGCGAGCCCCGCACAGAGGCAGTGACTGTGCCCGGGGGTCCCGTCAATGTGGGACAGGTTGGTATCCGTCTCTGAGTTATTATTGAAGTGCTGTAAGTGCCCCCACCCCCCGGGCGTCTCTGTTCCTCTCCCCCCTGTGAAACATGAATGATTTACAGAGCAAAAACAACCATTAAACCAACTACAGCAACGGAGGCGTCGATCATTAAACAGTGTTAACAGATTAAACAATCGAATGAATAAACCAGAGGATCCTGTCCCTCACCTCTGTGGATCTATTCCGCACACATCCTGTGCGACTGGCTGTCAGATAAAGTCCAGCGCCAGGGAAGTCAGTTCTGCCCGTTTGTCGTCTCGCTGGCGCTCCGGCCGCGTCCTGCGCGTTTCTCTCTCCGTGCGGCTCCACCGGCGCGTCGGCGTGTTTCTCAGCGGCCCCGCAGCCGTCTGTCCTGCGTCTGTCCTGCGTGTCTGTCCTGCGTCTGTCCTGCGATGCAGATGTGTCTCGCTGGCCGATGCGGTGCAGCGCCAGCCTCGCGTTTCACTCAGAAGGACGGAGCAGAGCCGGTCTGACTGGCTCCGCAGGCTGTGCAGCGCTGCTATTCACAGGCACGAAGTTGGGGATTTTGATTTGTTTGTTTAAGAAAAGTGCTGGCCGACGTCACGCACTGACACACTGCTGTGTCACTTCTCTGCACTCCCCGCGCGGCTGTGGGGGGGTCTGTGTGAGTGACAGGATGCTGCGGTACCTGCACGCTCCGAGCCGCCTGTGACGCGTTTCTGTGCCGAGCTGCTGCGGGCTGTGCGGAGAGAGCAGCGACTGAGCCTGCGTGCATCGGCCCCGCAACACGCACACACACACACACACACACTCCCTCACACACACAAACACACACACACACACACACTGACACACTCCCTCACACACACACACACTGACACACTCCCTCACACACACACACACACACACACACACACACACACACTGACACACTCCCTCACACACACACACACACACACACACACACACAGACCCTGACACACACACAGTGACACACATATAGACTATACACAGAACACACACACACACACACACACTGACACACTCCCTCACACACACACAGTGACACACATATAGACTATACACAAAACACACACACACACACACACTGACACACTCCCTCACACACACACAGTGACACACATATAGACTATACACAGAACACACACACACACACTGACACACTCCCTCTCACACACACACACACACACACACACACACTGACACACTCCCTCACACACACACACACACACACACACACACACACAGACCCTGACACACACACAGTGACACACATATAGACTATACACAGAACACACACACACACACACACACTGACACACTCCCTCACACACACACAGTGACACACATATAGACTATACACAGAACACACACACACACACACACACTGACACACTCCCTCACACACACACAGTGACACACATATAGACTATACACAGAACACACACACACACACTGACACACTCCCTCACACACACACAGTGACACACATATAGACTATACACAGAACACACACACACACACTGACACACTCCCTCTCACACACACACACACTGACACACTCCCTCACACACACACACACACACACTGACACATACAGACACGCACACACACACACACACACAGAGACCCTGACACACACACAGTGACACACATATAGACTATACACAGAACACACACACACTGACACACTCCCTCACACACACACAGTGACACACATATAGACTATACACAGAACACACACACACACACTGACACACTCCCTCACACACACACACACACTGACACACTCCCTCACACACACACACACACACACTGACACATACAGACACGCACACACACACACACACAGAGACCCTGACACACACACAGTGACACACATATAGACTATACACAGAACACACACACACTGACACACTCCCTCACACACACACAGTGACACACATATAGACTATACACAGAACACACACACACACACTGACACACTCCCTCACACACACACAGTGACACACATATAGACTATACACAGAACACACACACACACACTGACACACTCCCTCTCACACACACACACACTGACACACTCCCTCACACACACACACACACACACTGACACATACAGACACGCACACACACACACACACAGAGACCCTGACACACACACAGTGACACACATATAGACTATACACAGAACACACACACACAGTGACACACATATAGACTATACACAGAACACACACACACACACACAGTGACACACATATAGACTATACACAGAACACACACACACACACACACTGACACACTCCCTCACACACACACAGTGACACACATATAGACTATACACAGAACACACACACACACACACTGACACACTCCCTCACACACACACAGTGACACACATATAGACTATACACAGAACACACACACACAAGGGGAGCAGCGCCAGCAGAAACCGCAAATCGCTGACAGCACTGTGAAAACCCGTCCTGATTAGTGTGCTGATAAAACACCCGACACTAAAGCATACGGATGATGAATAAAAAGAACAAGGTTATGATTTGTGTATGTATTTATAGATTGGAAGACGCTCTTATCCAGAGGTTACACGTCTCTACATATCAGTATGAATGTGTTTGTTGGTTTGCTTATTAGTTTCCCATCTCTACCTCCAGACCAAAGCCTCAGCTGAACTTCGACGAGCAGCAACTGCTACAGCCAGTCTCAGTGTAACACCGTGTAACAGAGCCCCCCCGCGGCCAGGGCCGGGGCTCACGCCGCTTCATTCATCTCCGTTAATTGCCCTTGACGCCCCCCCCGGGGCTCCGGGTCGAGCAGAGCGCAGGCCCGGTGTGCCGCTGCGTCTCTGGGGGCTGTGAGGGCTCCCCGCTCCCTGGGACACCCCGAGCCAGACCCCCATCAATTGGAAAGGCGGGGGTGAGCCAAGCAGCACAGAGAGTTAAAGTAATAAACAGCCCGAGCCCGGAGGACGAGCAGCGCACATGGTAGTCCTCTGCTTCCTTAATGGGTCAATTGTTAATAACAGTCACGACTCCCGGGCCCAGCCCCGGGTCTCTGCTCCGGGGGGTGATTATCCAGGACCCCCCTGCGGGCCTGTCTGGACTGGAGCCAAAGCACAGATATCCTGCCAGGGAAATACCACTACACAAAAATCCACATGTTGACACACCAGGACTGTGCTGGACTCAACACGGCGACCCAGTGCGCGTCTCCCTCCCGTGTTAACCAGACCCCCCGTCTATTGCATTGGACAGGTTGGTATAATCTGGTGATTGAAATCGTTGGTCAAACAATTATGTTGTTTTTGGACAGTTATGTGCTATTGGTTGTTTCGTGTAGCCCACCTGTTGCAGGAGTCCCTGCCAGGGTCACACAGGACATGCACTTACAGGACTTACGCACAGCAACATTAGGGCATCTCTTCTTGTGCCAGCTGCTCCATAAAACACACGCACAATAATACACAAATGTTGCTGATGTTATTATTAATGATATAATAGCCTACATCATATAATAGTAATTATAATAATAATTTGGGCGATTTCACATAGGCTTGCAGCAAAGAGGATTGCAGAAGCGTCTCTCTATTCATTGTCACTGAAGGCTGCGACACATCAGGGGCTGGCAAGAGGCAGGAAATGATTGAGGACAAAATGAGGAAATCTTCTGTCAACTGAAATGAAAACGGGCGTGTCGTGCGGACAGATAGGTAACTACTGGCCAAATGCGGAAAAGTCTTCCTGAGTGAAATAACGGCATCTTACGGCATGACACACAGGTAGGGGTTGTGGTGTGTATGTGCGTGTGTGTGTATTTGTGTGTGTATGTGTTTGTGTGTCTGTGTGTGTGTGTGTGTGTGTGTGTGTGCGTGTGTGTGTGTGTGTATGTGTGTGTGTGTGTGTGTGTGTGCGTGTGTGTGTGTGTGTGCGTGTGTGTATTTGTGTGGGCGTGTGTGTGTTTGTGTGTGCGTGGGCGGATTTATGTGGTTTACGAGGTTACAACTGGTAATTACAAGGTTATTATGCTATAAATGTGGTTTATGAGGACACTGCTAATGTCCTCATAATTGAAATATTTTAAAAAACATACTAAATTATGTTTTATTGAAAATGTAAAAATGCAGAAAGTTTGTTATTAGGGTTAGGGGATAGAATCTATAGTTTATACAGTATAAAAGTAATTATGTCTATGGAGAGTCCCATAATGATAGTGTCACCAACATGTGTGTGTGTGTGCGTGTGTGTGTGTGTGTGTGTGTGAGAGAGTGAGTGTGTGTGTGTGTGTGTGTGTGTGAGTGAGTGTGTGTGCGTGTGTGTGTGTGTGTGTGTGAGAGAGAGTGTGTGTGTGTGTGTGAGTAAGTAAGTGGGGGCGGGTGGCTCTGCTCTGTACCAGACCCGGTCGCATCATTAACTCTGGGGATTTTCTGAATGAATGAGCAAATGCTGACTAACCCCAGACCGCTGTCCAGAGCAGTGTAGCGGTGAACCATCAGGCAGTCAGATTACAGTACACAACTGCGGTAAAGGACAATAAAACCACAACGATGCAGTGTGCTGCAGTATAGGACACTATAATGTGTCCACACTGGTGTAGTAAAGGACAGGGTGCTGTGCTGCAGTGAAATGCCATTCGGACAGCAGCAGCACACCACTGTCATCGGGGGGGAGCAACGAATCTGAGTCATTCTTCTCCACACCGGCTGATGGACATTGCTGCACGCTGGTTTAGAGGTTGTGCCTCTTTTCTCATTCGTTTTTTTTTTTATATTCACTTCCTGATTATATCCACTAGTAGTAGCTAGGTAACGTTAGCAGGCTAGGTTAGGCTAGTGCCTTAATCACTAATCGTCTCTGTCACACACAAACATAAAAAACAAAACAATCATTTCATTCGCAGATTCATTTTTATTACTGTTTCACAATTGGATAACCCCATATAAACACACACATCACCACAGCTTCCAAGGACAGTGGGCGTGAACTACAGGAGAAGTGGGAATGGGGTGAGGGCGGGTCGCATCAGATTGCTGCCATAGGTGGCTGCCTAATCTTGCCTTATGAGAGGGCCGGCACTGCGGACAGTAATAATCCCAAATCCATCCAGACTCCAACAGAATACTTCCCAAGAGTTTCCTAAGAATTGTGCTTCCTGTGTGCACTCCTGACTCCTCACTCCTAAATTGCCTGAAAAACAATCAACGCATTCGGGTTGACCAAAAAACACTGTCAGCATCCACCCCCCACTAACGCCCTGAAGAATTCCAAAGTCCCCCTATAAGTGTAATTCGAGATATGCCCCTGCTCCTGACTCTTGACTCCTCACTCTTGACTCCTCACTCCTGGCTGTCACTGCGCTGTGCTGCAGGGCCACCATGTCGGGACATGCCTGGGTTTGTTATTCTTTCAGTGTGTCGTCCCAGGACGCGTTCCCACAGGGCAGGGCAGCACCTGTGTGTGTCTGTGCCATGGAACGGCACTCTGGAACTGTGACAGAGACGCTGTAACTACACTACACTGCACTGCAGCTACACTACACTGCACTGCACTACACTACACTGCAGCTACACTACACTACACTGCAATACACTACACTGCAGCTACACTACACTACACTGCAATACACTGCACTGCACTGCACTACACTGCAACTACACTACACTAAAGTACACTGCACTACACTGCACAACATTACACTACACTGCACTACACTACACTACACTGCAGCTACACTGCACTGCACTACACTGGACTGCACTGCACTACACTGCAACTACACTACACTACACTACACTGCACTGCACTGCACTACACTAAAGTACACTGCACTACACTGCAGCTACACTACACTACACTGCACTACACTACACTGCAACTACACTGCACTACACTACACTACGCTACACTGCACTACACTGCACTATACTACACTGCAGCTACACTGCACTGCACTACACTGCACTGCACTGCACCACACTGCAACTACACTACACTAAAGTACACTGCACTACACTGCACAACATTACACTACACTGCACTACACTACACTACACTGCAGCTACACTGCACTGCACTACACTGGACTGCACTGCACTACACTGCAACTACACTACACTACACTGCACTGCACTGCACTACACTAAAGTACACTGCACTACACTGCACTACATTACACTACACTGCACTACACTGCACTACATTACACTACACTACACTGCACTACACTACACTACACTGCAACTACACTACACTACACTGCACTGCACTGCACTACACTACACTACTCTACAGTACACTGCACTACACTGCAGCTACACTACAGTACACTGCACTACACTACACTGCAACTACACTACACTACACTACACTGCACTGCACTACACTACACTACTCTACAGTACACTGCACTACACTACACTACACTGAAGCTACACTACAGTACACTGCACTACACTACACTGCAACTACACTACACTACACTGCACTACATTACACTACACTGCACTACACTACACTACTCTACAGTACACTGCAGTACACTGCACTACACTGCAGCTACACTACAGTACACTGCACTACACTACACTACTCTAAAGTACACTGCACTACACTACACTACACTGCAGCTACACTACAGTACACTGCACTACACTACACTGCAACTACACTACACTACACTGCACTACATTACACTACACTGCACTACACTGCAGCTACACTACACTATACTACACTGCACTGCACTGCACTACACTACACTGCACTACACTACACTGCAACTACACTACACTGCACTGCACTACACTACTCTACAGTACACTGCACTACACTACACTACACTACACTGCAGCTACACTACAGTACACTGCACTACACTACACTGCAACTACACTACACTGCACTACACTACACTGCAACTATACTACACTGCAACTACACTGCACTACACTACAGTACACTGCACTACACTACACTACACTGCACTACACTGCAGCTACACTACACTATACTACACTGCACTACACTGCACTACAGTACACTGCACTACACTACACTGCAGCTACACTACACTACACTGCACTACACTACACTGCACTACACTGCAGCTACACTACACTATACTACACTGCACTACACTGCACTACAGTACACTGCACTACACTACAGTACACTGCACTACACTACAGTACACTGCACTACACTACACTGCAACTACACTACACTACACTGCACTACACTACACTGCAACTACACTGCACTACACTGCACTACACTGCAGCTACACTGCAACTATACTACACTGCACTGCACTACATTACACTGCACTACACCACACTACACTGTAGAAAACTGCACTGCACTACACTACACTACACTACACTACACTATACTACACTGCACTGCACTACAGTACACTGCACTACACTACACTACACTGCAGCTACACTACACTACACTGCACTACACTACATTGCAACTACACTACACTAAACTGCACTACACTACACTGCAGCTACACTACACTGCACTGCACTACACTACACTGCACTGCACTGCAACTACACTACACTACACTACACTACACTATACTACACTACACTGCACTGCACTGCACTACAGTACACTGCACTACACTACACTGCAGCTACACTACACTACACTGCACTACACTACACTGCACTGCACTACATTACACTGCACTACACTACACTGCAACTACACTACACTGCACTACACTGTAGAAAACTGCACTGCACTACACTACACTGCAGCTACACTACACTGCACTGCACTACACTACACTGCACTACACTACACTACACTACACTACACTGCACTGCACTGCACTACAGTACATTGCACTATACTACACTGCAGCTACACTGCACTACACTGCACTACACTACACTGCAGCTACACTACACTAAACTGCACTACACTACACTGCAACTGCACTACACTGCACTGCACTACACTGCAGCTACACTACATTGCACTGCACTACATTACACTGCACTACACTACACTGCAACTACACTACACTGCACTACACTGTAGAAAACTGCACTGCACTACACTACACTGCACTGCACTGCACTACACTACACTACACTACAACTACACTACACTACACTACACTACACTACACTGCACTGCACTACACTACACTACACTACACTGCACTGCACTACACTACACTACACTACACTACACTACAACTACACTACACTACACTGCACTGCACTGCACTACACTACACTACAACTACACTACACTACACTACACTGCACTATACTACACTGCAGCTACACTACACTACACTACACTGTAGAAAACTGCACTGCACTACACTACACTACACTACACTACAACTACACTACACTACACTACACTGCACTGCACCAGGAGCCCAGGCCGTAGTGCAGGTGTGTCCAGCTGTGCTGCACTGCTTCTCCCATTGCTGTGGCTGTGGCAAGGCCTGTGTCAGTGTGAGTCACGCAGCGGACGTTACCTCACCCTCCCTGGCTCCAGTTGTTCAACAGAGGAAGCGGCTGCTGCACACCTGCTCCTTGACGGTGTGTCCCGGGTCTCTCCGAATCAGCGCCCCCTGACAGGGCACCGGTCCGAGGGGTCCGGGGGTCCAGGGGCACTGAGTCTATGGGTCGCACACAGTGGCAGCAACCTCCCACGCCCCACCCCAGGAAATGCAGGTCATATTATTTGTATTTTTATTGTTATTATTATTATTATTATTATTATTATTATTATTATTATTATTATTATTATTATTATCATCACATTCAGCCAAACACTGCACAGTCACAGTTAAGGCAGGGAGACAATCACCACTAGAGACCAGAAATCAGGTGTTTATTGGATTATTGTTACATGAAACAGTATTAAATGTATTTAAAATCAAACACAACAGCGTATATATTCATCTTGAAACAGAAGCGGAAACGTGAGGCTCCGGGACGGTGTGGTACAATAGCCCTCAGCGCCCTTCACTGCAGATGCTTAAGCGTGGCGTTGGCTCCCTCTAGTGGACTGAACCCACACTCACTCATCTGCCACTCCTGTTATCTATCGATCTAGCTGTAAACAAATTACCACCATTCGTTAAAAATGTATATAAAATATAAAATGTAAAAAAGTTGTGGGGAACTCTAGTACATGTCCACGCGCTGTCTCCGGCTGCTGTGTTTCTGCGGGGGGGTCATGCGGAAGCCATCATCCGGGTCCCAGCTCTCCGCCTGAAATTATGACTGTTTTTATTATTATTATTATTATTATTATTATTATTATTATTATTATTATTCATTATTATGATTTATTATAAATGTGTTGTTATTATTACTGTTCATTATTAATAGTAGTTGTATTATGTATTTATTGGCAGGCGCCCTTATCCAGATTATTGTTAAGATCTGTCCCTACTAAAGGTAATACAAATATAATGACTTTGGAATTGATTTAAAATAAAATAAGAATTTACCTTTTCTTTGCCAGAATTGCCTGGAAAAACAACAACAACAACTGATCAAGGACTGTCCCACACGAGCCCAGGCTCCAGGGCATGAGAATCAGTGCAGTCGGGTGTGAGTTAGTGTGTGTAAGGTGTGCCGTGTGGTGTATGATGTGTGTGGTGTGTGTAAGTGTGCAGTGTGTGTAAGTGTGCGGTTTGTGTATAGTGTGTGTAAGTGTGCAGTGTGTGTATAGTGTGTGTGTAGTGTGCAGTGTGTGTATAGTGTGTAAGTGTGCAGTGTGTGTATAGTGTGTGTAAGTGTGCAGTGTGTGTATAGTGTGTGTGTAAGTGTGCAGTGTGTGTATAGTGTGTGTGTAGTGTGTAGTGTGCGGTGTGTGTGTGGTGTGTGTATTGTGTATAGTGTGTGTAAGTGTGCAGTGTGTGTATAGTGTGTGTGTAAGTGTGCAGTGTGTGTATAGTGTGTGTGTAGTGTGTGTATAGTGTGCAGTGTGTGTGTGGTGTGTGTATTGTGTATAGGGTGTGTAATTGTGCGGTGCGGGTTGCTCACAGTGAGAGTACAGGCAGCTGACGATCACGCTGAGCAGCAGCAGCAGGAAGATCAGCCAGCGCCCGATTCTCCAGGCCATCTCCAGGGGCGACAGTGCTGCGGGACACAATGACATCACAGCTCCCTGACATCACGGCTCACTGACATCACGGCTCCCTGACATCACGGCTCACTGACATCACCACCGCTACACAACCCTGCTGCTTGACCAAATCAGTGATAGCAACAATTCTACTTCTGATATCAAAAATTCTATTTCAGATATCAAAAATGTGTTGAACATATTTTGATATCAGTGCTTGTAGGCCTATTCTTGATAACAGTTCAATGTTTGGATAAGGGCATCTGCTAAGAAATAAATCAATAAATAATAATAATAATAATAATAATAATAATAATAATAATAATAATAATAATAATAATAATAATAATATTTGATATCAACATTGGTGTGCAAAAGGCTGTCTGTCTGACTGGTCACTCAGCTGACGCTTCCCTCAACACGTCACTCAACATCCTATCCACTGCATCTGCAGTTTGTTGTGTTTTGTTAGATGTGTGAGATATTGCTGCACAACTGTGTGTCTCAATGCCTGGTGGTTTGGCTGATTGTTGTCAGTAAAGAGTGGCCCGGGGGACCCGCACTCACAGGTGGAGAAGGTCTGCTCCCGCAGCTTGATGATGGTGTTGTTGGGCTGCAGGACGCCGCACCAGTACACGCCCGGGCCCTCGGGCAGGTGGGTCACACTCACGGTGAAGCTGAGCCGCTCGGGCTGCACACGGATCACCACCTGGCCCTCGTGGAGGCTCTCCTCCAGGTTGGCCGTGGCGAAGCCGGAGCAGCACAGGCTGGAGTTCTGCTTGCACCACACCTTGGGCAGCGTGGCGTGGCCCTGCTCGTAGCTGCACTCCATCTCCTGGGGGTGCAGCGCCACACACACGCCTGGGACTACACTACACTGCACTGCACTGCACTACACTACACTACACTACACTACACTACACTGCACTATACTACACTGCAGCTACACTACACTACACTACACTGTAGAAAACTGCACTGCACTACACTACACTACACTACACTACAACTACACTACACTACACTACACTGCACTGCACCAGGAGCCCAGGCCGTAGTGCAGGTGTGTCCAGCTGTGCTGCACTGCTTCTCCCGTTGCTGTGGCTGTGGCAAGGCCTGTGTCAGTGTGAGTCACGCAGCGGACGTTACCTCACCCTCCCTGGCTCCAGTTGTTCAACAGAGGAAGCGGCTGCTGCACACCTGCTCCTTGACGGTGTGTCCCGGGTCTCCCCGAATCAGCGCCCCCTGACAGGGCACCGGTCCGAGGGGTCCGGGGGTCCAGGGGCACTGAGTCTATGGGTCGCACACAGTGGCAGCAACCTCCCATGCCCCACCCCAGGAAATACAGGTCATATTATTTGTATTATTATTGTTATTATTATTATTATTATTATTATTATTATTATTATTATTATTATCATCACATTCAGCCAAACACTGCACAGTCACAGTTAAGGCAGGGAGACAATCACCACTAGAGACCAGAAATCAGGTGTTTATTGGATTATTGTTACATGAAACAGTATTAAATGTATTTAAAATCAAACACAACAGCGTATATATTCATCTTGAAACAGAAGCGGAAACGTGAGGCTCCGGGACGGTGTGGTACAATAGCCCTCAGCGCCCTTCACTGCAGATGCTTAAGCGTGGCGTTGGCTCCCTCTAGTGGACTGAACCCACACTCACTCATCTGCCACTCCTGTTATCTATCGATCTAGCTGTAAACAAATTACCACCATTCGTTAAAAATGTATATAAAATATAAAATGTAAAAAAGTTGTGGGGAACTCTAGTACATGTCCACGCGCTGTCTCCGGCTGCTGTGTTTCTGCGGGGGGGTCATGCGGAAGCCATCATCCGGGTCCCAGCTCTCCGCCTGAAATTATGACTGTTTTTATTATTATTATTATTATTATTATTATTATTATTATTATTATTATTATTCATTATTATGATTTATTATAAATGTGTTGTTATTATTACTGTTCATTATTAATAGTAGTTGTATTATGTATTTATTGGCAGGCGCCCTTATCCAGATTATTGTTAAGATCTGTCCCTACTAAAGGTAATACAAATATGATGACTTTGGAATTGATTTAAAATAAAATAAGAATTTACCTTTTCTTTGCCAGAATTGCCTGGAAAAACAACAACAACAACTAATCAAGGACTGTCCCACACGAGCCCAGGCTCCAGGGCATGAGAATCAGTGCAGTCGGCTGTGAGTTAGTGTGTGTAAGGTGTGCCGTGTGGTGTATGATGTGTGTGGTGTGTGTAAGTGTGCAGTGTGTGTAAGTGTGCGGTTTGTGTATAGTGTGTGTAAGTGTGCAGTGTGTGTATAGTGTGTGTGTAGTGTGCAGTGTGTGTATAGTGTGTAAGTGTGCAGTGTGTGTATAGTGTGTGTAAGTGTGCAGTGTGTGTATAGTGTGTGTGTAAGTGTGCAGTGTGTGTATAGTGTGTGTGTAGTGTGTAGTGTGCGGTGTGTGTGTGGTGTGTGTATTGTGTATAGTGTGTGTAAGTGTGCAGTGTGTGTATAGTGTGTGTGTAGTGTGCAGTGTGTGTATAGTGTGTAAGTGTGCAGTGTGTGTATAGTGTGTGTAAGTGTGCAGTGTGTGTATAGTGTGTGTGTAAGTGTGCAGTGTGTGTGTAGTGTGTAGTGTGCGGTGTGTGTGTGGTGTGTGTATTGTGTATAGTGTGTGTAAGTGTGCAGTGTGTGTATAGTGTGTGTGTAGTGTGTAGTGTGCGGTGTGTGTGTGGTGTGTGTATTGTGTATAGTGTGTGTAAGTGTGCAGTGTGTGTATAGTGTGTGTGTAGTGTGCAGTGTGTGTATAGTGTGTAAGTGTGCAGTGTGTGTATAGTGTGTGTAAGTGTGCAGTGTGTGTATAGTGTGTGTGTAAGTGTGCAGTGTGTGTATAGTGTGTGTGTAGTGTGTAGTGTGCGGTGTGTGTGTGGTGTGTGTATTGTGTATAGTGTGTGTAAGTGTGCAGTGTGTGTATAGTGTGTGTGTAAGTGTGCAGTGTGTGTATAGTGTGTGTGTAGTGTGTGTATAGTGTGCAGTGTGTGTGTGGTGTGTGTATTGTGTATAGGGTGTGTAATTGTGCGGTGCGGGTTGCTCACAGTGAGAGTACAGGCAGGTGACGATCACGCTGAGCAGCAGCAGCAGGAAGATCAGCCAGCGCCCGATTCTCCAGGCCATCTCCAGGGGCGACAGTGCTGCGGGACACAATGACATCACAGCTCCCTGACATCACGGCTCACTGACATCACGGCTCCCTGACATCACGGCTCACTGACATCACCACCGCTACACAACCCTGCTGCTTGACCAAATCAGTGATAGCAACAATTCTACTTCTGATATCAAAAATTCTATTTCAGATATCAAAAATGTGTTGAACATATTTTGATATCAGTGCTTGTAGGCCTATTCTTGATAACAGTTCAATGTTTGGATAAGGGCATCTGCTAAGAAATAAATCAATAAATAATAATAATAATAATAATAATAATAATAATAATAATAATAATAATAATAATAATAATAATATTTGATATCAACATTGGTGTGCAAAAGGCTGTCTGTCTGACTGGTCACTCAGCTGACGCTTCCCTCAACACGTCACTCAACATCCTATCCACTGCATCTGCAGTTTGTTGTGTTTTGTTAGATGTGTGAGATATTGCTGCACAACTGTGTGCCTCAATGCCTGGTGGTTTGGCTGATTGTTGTCAGTAAAGAGTGGCCCGGGGGACCCGCACTCACAGGTGGAGAAGGTCTGCTCCCGCAGCTTGATGATGGTGTTGTTGGGCTGCAGGACGCCGCACCAGTACACGCCCGGGCCCTCGGGCAGGTGGGTCACACTCACGGTGAAGCTGAGCCGCTCGGGCTGCACACGGATCACCACCTGGCCCTCGTGGAGGCTCTCCTCCAGGTTGGCCGTGGCGAAGCCGGAGCAGCACAGGCTGGAGTTCTGCTTGCACCACACCTTGGGCAGCGTGGCGTGGCCCTGCTCGTAGCTGCACTCCATCTCCTGGGGGTGCAGCGCCACACACACGCCTGGGACAGGGGTGCCAAGGAGGGATATTGTTAAACATATACATTTTATTAGGGGGGCATTTTATGAGACACGGGGACCTGGACAGCTGAGCGGACATTTTCAATCAATCAAACTTTATTTATAAAGCACTTTAAAACAACCAAAGTAGACCAAAGTGCTGTACAGAAATATAAATACACATAAAATAGACCAAAATAAACATAATAAATAAACAAAATATCAATGTCAATTGTCAAAGGCCAATGAAAAGGTTTTAAGAAATGTTTTAAAAAAAGACAATGATGGGGACTGTCTGATAAACAAAGGCAAATCATTCCACAGTTCTCTGAGCTTACGCTTTGTTTTTGGGCACAATCAGGAGCAATTGATCAGCTGACCTGAGAGAACGGGCGGGTATATAATGTATTGTCAAAAGTTTAATGACCTGCAAGACCGCAAATAAACACCGAATTGTTTAATCGAGTGATTGACTGAGTAGCACATGATTTACAATTAACGGCCTGCTCTCCGCGCGTATTAAAATGATTGTAGTTGCCTCTTCCTTATCGACATCACTCGTCAAAACGGCAAAGACTAAAACACCCAAACTGTGCAAATATAGCAACGAGACCGTTTTCAATATATAATGTGTACGACTGCCGCTAACACTAATTACTACTAATACTGCTAATAATAATAATAATAATAATAATAATAATAATAATAATAATAATAACAGAAAACGAAATATAAATGTTTTTGCTTTTCTTTAATGTGTGTGAAATACAGGATGAATTACTAAACACTACTGAATTTGAAATAAATGTTAAAAAAATCCCAGCATGAAAAATAACATTAGAAAAACTTTTTCTGTAAGGACGGTAAATACATGTGTCTCAAAACTTTTTCAAGACAATTTTTACGTATTTAATAAACGCACACGGCGTCGTGCTGTTTGCTGCTGTGAACTGCGATGCCTGTAAACACTCCTCAGCTGCATACAGTGTGACTGTTTTAGGAATTGTGTTAGTTTGAAAAACACAGTTTCAATTCTTTTTAAATATGTATGATTATAATGTATGATTATTATTACATATGATTGTGATTAAATATCGTTGTTATTATTATTATTATTATTATTATTATTATTATTATTATTATTATTATTATGACAAAAACAACGCGTGTCGCCCTGCTGTTAGGCTGCTGTTGGTCTCAGTGTGGACGGTACCTGCCACGGCGAGCAGCAGCGACAGGCTCCGCTGGATCCGGCTCATCCCTCGGGCTGGACTGTGTCCCGGCCGGACTGGACTGCTGAGCGCTGGACTGTGTCCCGGCCGGACTGGACTGCTGAGCGCTGGACTGTGTCCCGGCCGGACTGGACTGCTGAGCGCTGGACTGTGTCCCGGCCGGACTGGACTGCTGAGCGCTGGACTGTGTCCCGGCCGGACTGGACTGCTGAGCGCTGGACTGTGTTCCGGCCGGACTGGACTGCTATGGGCTGTGTGTTGCGCTGCGGGTCGGAGCTGCTGCAGGAAGCGCCCGCAGCTCAGAATAGCAAACTGCGCGGCTCTCTTTCTCTCTCTCTCTCTCTCTCTCTCTCTCTCTCTCTCTCTCTCTATATATATATATATATATATATATATATATATATATATATATATATAGGGGCTGGAGAGAAACTTCAACCGCAACTTCTCTAACAGGAGGGGGCGGATCTTTCTCTTAAATTAAAACTGAGACGCGACTATAGCGTTTAATCCACACCTGTTACACTGACCCCCCACACACGATACCGGGACACTGGGGGGTGTCAGAGATAGTTTCCCTTGCCTCTTTCTGCTCCTCTCCTCTCCCTCGCTGCGTACACACTGTGTAACTACACTATCACTCTATCACACTGCGGGCCAACTCAAGAGCAACTCACAGTGTGTGGTGATAGAGATAGATTGTGTGAGACTGAAAGAGTGTGGGTGATTTGCGATTTCTTTAGACTCACTGCGTACTGTGTTTGCGCATAGTGCGTTTTGTAGACATTTCCCTGTTTTAGTTGTGTCTGCCTCTCTGAAACCTTAAGACTAGGGGAGTAAAATGAAATTCATTCATTCAAATTTCAAACAACACTTTAAGAAACAGGTGTTTA
This sequence comes from Amia ocellicauda, assembly GCF_036373705.1. Taxonomy (NCBI): domain Eukaryota; kingdom Metazoa; phylum Chordata; class Actinopteri; order Amiiformes; family Amiidae; genus Amia; species Amia ocellicauda. The sequence goes on along the minus strand of NC_089854.1, from coordinate 403,698 downwards.
TTAGTAGCTGTGGTAGTAATAGCATTTACATCTCCTTTAAAGACTGTAACACGGGGGTAGGGGGTCTCTCGTCACTACAGCAGCTGGATGTCGCTGTAGTGCAGTTGTGTGTTGTCCGGCCCGTCCGGTTCCCTGGCGGATGGGGGTCGTCCTGGGGACAGAGAGGTCAACTGCACCCCCTTCACCTCGGCATACGTCACACCGCCGTCCGGCTCCACGCCCGCCTGCGTACGGACACACGGGGAGAGGATTGGCTGCGTGTGTGTTCAGTGTGTGTGTGCTCTTTGTATTTTGTTGCTCTGTGTGTCAGTGTGTGTGTTGTGGCTCTGCGTGTGTGTGGTGTTTGGTGGGGAGTGGATAGTGATCTGTCTTGCTCAACATTTCATAAAATGCCCCCTCTGTCAGCAACCACCTCACACACAGCAGCACGATAACAACCAAAGAGGGTTGACATGCACGCACACACACACACACACCGTCTCACGTACACACTCACAAACTGACAAACACACTGACACAATTTCGTAACCGGTGAAGAAGGGAAGACACGATTGCAACCAAGGAGTTAGAGCATGTTGTGCAATTGCAGTCCCTGCAGGAAAAGCCCGTGTTGGTGTGCGAGCCCCGGCCCTGCCGGCTGCTGTGAGACGCTGTTTACAGGCAGTGTGGACGAACTCACTCTCACACAGCCCTCTGTGACGCAGTCCGTCCTCTGAGCAGAGTGTCCCTCCTTCCGACAGCACCCACCTGGGGACAACAGGAGCACGGTCAGCCAGAGAGTGCATGTGTGTGATAGTTTGAGAGTGTGTGAGAGTGTGAGTGTGTGTGTGTGTGTATGTGAGTGTGAGTGTGTGTGTATTTGTGCATGTGTGAGAGTGTGTGAGAGTGTGTGTAATAGTGAGAGAGTGTGTGTGCGAGAGTGTGGATGGTGGCACTGTGTGTGTGACAGTGTGTGAGAGAGTGTGAGAGTGTGTGTGATAGTGAGAGAGTGTGTGTGAGAGTGTGCAGGGTGGCACTGTGTGCCCCTGGCGCAGTATGGCATGGGACACTGTCTCACCCGTGTCTGCAGTCCTCCTGCGCCGGCACAGCGCCCTGCCCAGCAGCACCAACGGCACTAGGACGACCAGCAGCCCCAGCAAGCTGAACGGCACGATGTAGTGCACAGGGGGCTTCACCCTGCTGGACGACAGCCCCCCACAGGGCCTGAGTCATCACACAGGGACAGTTTTTGTTCGTCCAGGAGAGACCCTCTCATTACTTTTCTCTCTCCCCTCTCTCTCACTCCCCTCTTTCACTCTGTCCTTAATGGATCAATTGACTGACAGGGGGATGCATAATGTAAAAAAAAAGTGTTTACCTGTCCTGGGGTGCAGAACCTACACAAGCAGCAACAGACAAGAGACACGACACACGACACACGAGACAGGAACAGAAACAGCAACACGTTAAATAGCAGTCTGTCAGCAAGGAAGGCGTGAAAATGGTCGGGTCTCAAAGTGGCATTTTGTCCTCTCAGGGGATAGGAGCAGCGCTCGGGGATCATGAGTTTCAGTTACATTTCTTTCACTTGGCCGGGTCAGTCTGACACTATCTGCGCTGTGACCACGGCTCGAATAATAATGAAAACAATTCACCCACAAAACAATAGTAATGCACCACTCAACTCCCACCGTCCCCGTGCTGCCAGTCTGGCTCTCCCACAGAGACCCAGTGAGGGGTTTGTGTCACCGGTGCCGAACAGGCTGGCGAGTGGCGGGCGCAGTCAGGCTGCTGGGGGTCCTACCTTGCATGACCTCCACTCGGGTGTACGTCATGACGTCCAGCAGGGCGGTCTTCTCGATGCCACACCAGTAGTCGCCGGCGTCGGAGAGCTGGGGCTTCTTAATGGTGACGGTGATGCTGCCTGTCTGCTTGTTGTCCTCTACTATGACGTTCCTGCCCTCAACCGCATCCCCTGCGTAGGCCCGGATGTTGCAGTGCAGCTTGTAGTAGCCCTGGCACCAGTACTTTTTGTGAGTGAAGTAGTAATTCCTGTTGTAGGTGTAGTTTATCTTGTAGTCTGATTGGGTGTACATTGTCACCTTAGCCGGACCGCTGAGGGATGAGACGCCTGAGAGGAGAGGAGAGAGGGAGAGGAGAGGAGAGAGGGAGAAGAGAGGAGAGGAGAGGAGAGGAGACAGGGAATGCAGCAAGGGAGAGGAGAGGAGAGGCGAGGAGAGGAGCAGAAAGAGGCAAGGGAAACAACAGCAAAATAACAGTGACAAACAGTGATGTTGTTAAATTATATTGCTAAATCTGTTTGAATACTAAGTGTAGTAACAGTAGTAGTAGTGGCTGCAGACTGAGGTCCCAGCAGACTCGTCTTTAGTCTCACCTGTGAGTAGATTGAGCAGCAGTAGCAGAGCTGGTAGTGCCCTCATGGTGAAGAGAGATGGACACGGAGACTCGGACTGGTCGCCCATCTCAGCCCAGCTCAGCTCCAGAGAAACGGATACGGAGAGTGACTGACCGTCCAGCCCAGCTCAGCTCCTTAGAGACGGACACAGAGATTGACTGACCGTCCAGCCCAGCTCGACTCCAGAGAGACAGACACGGAGATTGACTCCAGTCACACGCTGCAGTGCTCAGTGTCTTCCTGCTGTGGGACAGACAGACAGACAGACAGCACGGAGTCTGTTGACTCACAATAGATAGCTTACTAATCAGAACATTTCCTCACTTCCCTACTGACAGCAGCAGCATGACTTTCATTCGACTCTGCAATAATGACAACAGCTGCCATCTGACACATCTGTTAATAATGAAAATCACGTGGCAGATTTTGCGCATTGATTTTGGATTGATTTAATTCATTTCATATTTTGAGAAGTCGAACACACCTCTCAGTTTGGAACAGACACTAACAGACACACACTACACTGCCGTGACGTACACAGAGCCGGGCAGGAAGCCTTATCTTCATCACTCTAAATATAGCAGAGGGGAGAGGGAAGCCTGCGGTCGGGACTGTGAAAGTAGAAGTGCCAGTAATTTGTGTGAGAGAGCGATGGAGTGGGGGAGAGAGGGAGAGAGAGGGAGAAGAGCAGATACACAGTGGGACAGACAGTAATTAAGCAAGAGCAGGAGGAGTGTCTGTGTCTCGTCCTCTCCCAGCTCACAGTGACGCACACTCAGACCCAGGTTAAGAAAGTTGGCTTTACTGTAAAATAAATAATGCACCCCCCTCCCCACATGTTACATCCACAGCCACCATCACTCTCCCACTCTTGCTGTCCTTCTCACATATTTTAAATGTATATCTGAGCTCAAATTACAGTTTTATTCAATTGCTAACATGCATTGGTCAAAACTAAAGTTGTCAAAACTCTTCACACAGTCAGCGAAACAGAAGTGTACAGTGAGGGGAAAAAAGTATTTGATCCCCTGCTGATTTTGTACGTTTGCCCACTGACAAAGAAATGATCAGTCTATAATTTTAATGGTAGGTGTATTTTAACAGTGAGAGACAGAATAACAACAAAAAAATCCAGAAAAACGCATTTCAAAAAAGTTATACATTGATTTGCATGTTAATGAGGGAAATAAGTATTTGATCCCCTATCAATCAGCAAGATGTCTGGCTCCCAGGTGTCTTTTATACAGGTAACGAGCTGAGACTCTCTTAAAGGGAGTGCTCCTAATCTCAGCTCGTTACCTGTATAAAAGACACCTGTCCACAGAAGCAATCAATCAATCAGATTCCAAACTCTCCACCATGGCCAAGACCAAAGAGCTGTCCAAGGATGTCAGGGACAAGATTGTAGACCTACACAAGGCTGGAATGGGCTACAAGACCATCGCCAAGCAGCTTGGTGAGAAGGTGACAACAGTTGGTGCGATTATTCGCAAATGGAAGAAACACAAAATAACTGTCAGTCTCCCTCGGTCTGGGGCTCCATGCAAGATCTCACCTCGTGGAGTTTCAATGATCATGAGAACGGTGAGGAATCAGCCCAGAACTACACGGGAGGATCTTGTTAATGATCTCAAGGCAGCTGGGACCATAGTCGCCAAGAAAACAATTGGTAACACACTACGCCGTGAAGGACTGAAATCCTGCAGCGCCCGCAAGGTCCCCCTGCTCAAGAAAGCACATGTACAGGCCCGTCTGAAGTTTGCCAATGACCATCTGAATGATTCAGAGGAGAACTGGGTGAAAGTGTTGTGGTCAGATGAGACCAAATCAAGCTCTTTGGCATCAACTCAACTCACTGTGTTTGGAGGAGGAAGAATGACCCCAAGAACACCATCCCCACCTTCAAACATGGAGGTGGAAACATTATGCTTTGGGGGTGTTTTTCTGCTAAGGGGACAGGACAACTGCACCGCATCAAAGGGACGATGGACGGGGCCATGTACCGTCAAATCTTGGGTGAGAACCTCCTTTCCTCAGCCAGGGCATTGAAAATGGGTCGTGGATGGGTATTCCAGCATGACAATGACCCAAAACACACAACAAAGGAGTGGCTCAAGAAGAAGCACATTAAGGTCCTGGAGTGGCCTAGCCAGTCTCCAGACATTAATCCAATAGAAAATCTGTGGAGGGAGCTGAAGGTTCAAGTTGCCAAACCTCAGCCTCGAAACCTTAATGACTTGGAGAGGATCTGCAAAGAGGAGTGGGACAAAATCCCTCCTGAGATGTGTGCAAACCTGGTGGCCAACTACAAGAAACGTCTGACCTCTGCGATTGCCAACAAGGGTTTTGCCACCAAGGACTAAGTCGAAGGGGTCAAATACTTATTTCCCTCATTAACATGCAAATCAATTGATAAATTTTTTGAAATGCGTTTTTCTGGATTTTTTTGCTGTTATTCTGTCTCTCACTGTTAAAATACACCTACCATTAAAATTATAGACTGATAATTTCTTTGTCAGTGGGAAAATGTACAAAATCAGCAGGGGATCAAATACTTTTTTCCCCTCATTGTTCATTGCTTTCACACAAAATGCATTCAATGACCACATTCTCCGAAACCCATGAACTCTTTTCTCATTCATACTCCACCACCTGCAGCACGTTTTCAAATGCTAACACACTGTTCCCAAAACTGTTACAGTTTTTCTCGATTGTTTGAGCACATTTGTCCAAACAGAATTCACCTTTTCAAAACAATGAACACACAGCCCCAAACTGAAACATGTGTGCCAAAATGACACATTTAATTTGCAAAAGATTCTCAAAACATTAAATACTTGATACAAAATCAACTACCTCCATCAAAACACACAACCTGTTATTAATGAAAACGTATTTCAATCATTTGTTACATAATAGACCAGTAAATAATGTTAACCCACTTTGACATGTCTGTGCCATTTGTTTATACTATAATTACATGATGTACCATAAAACAACCATTCGTTGTTGTCGATCAGGCCACACGTTTTCATCAAAATCAGTGCTTATTGCCAATTGCCAGTGCCAGTGCTTAGTCGAACGAGCTTATTTTGAGACATGTATGAAGTGTTTTGGTGGTTTGAGTGAGTTTTGAAGGTGAGATTAGCTGTTTGGCCAGGAAGCATGTTGGTAATGCAGACTGTATGAAGAGTTTTGAAACTGTCTTCAGTATTGAAAAAACGAATAGAGGCGCGACTCCGCACAGGCAGCCCCAGTCCTCCCCGCTGGGCGGCGCTGAGCGGCTGTCCCCGCAGTGCAGCGCCGCTCTAGGTCGAGCTGCAGTCTGTGGTCAGTCCCTCTCCGGCGGCTGCTGTCAGGCGTGGACCCCCAGCCCTCCGTCCACTCGCTCATTTCTCTCCCACAGGAACCGGCAAGAGCAACCGCGGCGGGCAGCATGGTGCTGGATCTGGACCTGTTTCGCACCGACAAGGGCGGCGACCCGGCCATCGTGCGGGAGACGCAGGCGAAGCGCTTCAAAGACGTGACGTTGGTGGATAAGCTGGTGCAGTCGGACACGGAGTGGAGGAAATGTGAGTCAAACAGATCCTGAACCCGTCTCTCCTGTGCGTGTGAAACATCCATGTAACCGCGCCTCGAAACGGCCTGCCTGTGTTTAACATGATGATGATGATGATGATGATGATGGCGGCGGCGGCGGCGCCGCCGCTGCTGCAGCGCTGACCGCACCTGTGTGGCCCCTGATGCGCTGCGGTTGCGTCACCCTTATTCCGAGGGGGTAGTGGGGATGTTGACAGCTGTCTGTCTGTGTGTCTGTCTGTCTGTCGCACACACATGGCTGCTCTGGCCATGAAAATCTTCCACACCAGCCGCGCTCGGAGTCGGGGCACTATTTGGCAGGAAGTGGTGCGCATGTTGCTGCTATGGTCCCGCAGGCAGAGCAGTCTGATGCAATCCTGCTGCAACATAGTGGCCGCCGGTGTGAGCCCCGGTCCGCAGTGTTGGCAGTGCCCCTGCACCCCACGCAACAACACCGAGTGTATTTTGGCCACATTTGTAGATAACGTGTTTATTTCATCGATGCTAATTCTCAGCAGCTGTCTGTTAGATATACAGTGCTGGGTTTAAACATGAGCTCCGTGTGTGTATTTTGTGAGAAGATGCTTTTCCGCAGTGGATAGTGGGCGCTGTGTGGCGATGCAGGGCAATATTGTTAGTTTAGTGAAGACAGGTGAGACGTATTTACAGTTATTGATAAGTATTGATCTGTATTGCTCGTCTGTGCACGTACTTTCAGTTTCCACGCAGGGCCGGGCTGTGAGTGTGAGTCACGTCACCAGCAGACTGCCACTGTGGGCCAAGTCGCCACCTCTCTCATTCAAATGGTGCTTTATGTATGTGACAAACATTTGTAGTTTTGCCAAAGCAATTACATATAGACACAACTCTGCCTCTCTCTCTCTGTTGACACAGACCAGTCTTCACATTGCCTTGACACCCTGGAGTTAACGGTCGTGCGTCCCTATTTAAGCGAGTGTAGGCAGAAACAGAAGTGAAACTGCAGGCAGAGCGGCGTGCAGCCGGGCCTCAACCCCACAGCTGCAGCTCTCCGTTACGGGGGTCCTGCCTGTGCTCTTGTGCTGCCTGCAGCAGGAGACTCACCTTGTCTCTCCCCCCCAGGCCGGTTCCGCGCAGACAACCTGAACAAGATGAAGAACCTGTGCAGCAAGACCATCGGAGAGAAGATGAAGGTCCGACTGGGGCGCTCTGTCTGTGTCTGTCTGTCTGCCTGTCTCTCTGACTCTGTGTGTGTCTCTCTCTCTCTCTCTCTCTCTCTCTCTCTCTCTCTCTCTGTCACTCAATTCAATGCAAGATTTATTGGCATGACATTTGTATACAAGTATTGCCAAAGCATGTGATAGAATTGATACATATAAACAGGAAAATATAGATTTATAGAAAATAAAGTAAAACAAAAAATAGAATAAGAATACATAGATTACACATTCAAATAATTAAATTAATAGAAAGAAAATAATTGAAAATGGTATGATTAGGTACATTCCAATACATAAAACTAATATATATCATAGTAAATAATCGTAATAATATTTGAGAAATAACAAGACATTGATAAAACGTTCCTTATTCCCAGTAAAGTCCCCCCCACCTTAGAAAGCAGCTCTAACACTGCCCCCCCTCTGATGCACTGATCCTATACCAGACTATGGGCTGTGTGGCTGCCCCCACTCCCTGTAGCAGTGGGCCCGTGCGGTTGCAGGCTGTCCATCCACTGTCCACACTGTCCCTACATTGTCCCCACATTGTCTCTCTTTCTGTGTTTCTCTCTGACTCTCTCTCTGTGCCTCTCTCTCTCTCTCTCTCTCTCTCTCTCTCTCTCTCTCTCTCTCTCTCTCTCTCTCTGCAGAAGAAGGAGCCGGTGGGTGATGACGACTCTCTGCCTGCGGAGGTGCAGAGTCTGGAGGGGCTGACGGCCGAGGTGCTGGCGGTGAGTGTGAGAGCGACAGGGGCAGGAGAACACACGGCCCCCTGCCCAATCCACATGACACTGTGTCCGTTGTGGTGAAAGTCCTTTCAGAAGCTCGGTTTATGTGTGTGTTTGTTTTGCTTTGTGCGAGTGCTGAATGGCATCTGTGTGTCTTTGGACACTTTCATGTAGAGCAGGTGCAGTGAGATTGGTGAGACTCTGCAGATCTGCGCACAGCTGCGGGTATCTGCGCAACATGAACCCTATCTCTCTCTTGCGCTTGTTTGCTGGTGTGTTTAATGCTGTGCGAGTCTGGATAGATTCTAGCGATTGTTTGTAATCAATACGTGTTTGTTGTCTGTATTGTGTTTACAGTAAGCATGTAAATTCATGTAAGCACAGTTATTATTATATTCTCTCCTGGTTGCACTTGTTGTGTGGGTCAGAAAGACAGAAACTGGAGATCTGTTTCTAGTGTTATTGTCATCTACAATTGCTAATGTAAAAACATATGAGCACAGTTATGATTAGATACTAATCTACACATATGTGCTTGTAGATACATTGTAAACTGAATGTCTGAGTTAAGCACCTATAAAAACTCAATCTGGCCGGTTCAGAGAAACGACGTGATTCTCTCGATCGCAAGGCGCATCTGACTGTAACACAGATTCTAGTATTGAACAGTTTTGTTTCTTAGTCTCGATTTGCGATGTCCTGTGCAGCACTAGTGCAGTCACTGTGGACAGTGCGCCCCTCTGTGCTCCACACCCTGGGCCCGGCGCAGTGCGTTGTGTTGACTCACTTGCGTGTTGCTCGCCCCCAGGCTCTGAGTGTGACGCAGATCAAGCGTGTGCGTGTGCTGGTGGATGAGGCCATCGCAGAGGGGGACGCGGAGCGGCTGTGCCTGGAGGGGCAGAGGTTCGAGTTCCTGCGTGAGATCGGAAACCTGCTGCACCCGAGCGTGCCCATCAGCAATGACGAGGTGGGGGGGCACTGTGTCACATTACTGCGTTCCCTTTAGTGAGGATAGAGATGAAGGTCTGACCCTCTCTCCCTCCCCCCCCCTCCCCTCTCTCTCTCTCTCTCTCTCTCTCTCTCTCTCTCACTCAGGACAATGACAACAAGGTGGAGCGCACCTGGGGTGACTGCTCAGTGCAGAAGAAGTACTCCCACGTGGACCTGGTGGTGATGGTGGACGGTTACGAGGGCGAGAAGGGGGCCGTGGTGGCGGGCAGCCGGGGCTACTTCCTCAAGGCAAGACCCCTGCTTCAGCCTCGGCCTACATACCACTGACGGGCACACGGACACAAACTACACACATCTCCACACAAACTCTCTCTCACACACACACAGTAGTGTTGTTATGATGTCTTTGTTGTGTGTGTATGTGTGTGTGTGTTGGTGTGAGGGTTTCAGATTCTCAGTCTCGTTAGATTTCCAGTTGGGTTCGCGTTCCTGCAGGGTTACTCAGTGGTGCCTGGTTGTCATTGTGTGTGTTGTGCTGCAGGGGGCGCTGGTGTTCCTGGAGCAGGCGCTGATCAACTACGCGCTGCAGATGCTGCACGGCAAGGGCTACACACCCCTCTACACACCCTTCTTCATGAGGAAGGAGGTCATGCAGGAGGTCGCCCAGCTCAGCCAGTTCGACGAGGAGCTGTACAAGGTGCCAGAGACGCACTGGGCACACCCACTGATGATACACGGACACACTGACTGACTGACAAGCTCACTCACTGACGGACTCACACCCTCACTGACGGACTGAAACCCTCAGATTCTCACTGACTGACGGACTCACTGACTGACTGACTGACGGACTCACTGACTGACTGACTGACGGACTCACTGACTGACTGACGGACTCACGCCCTGACGGACTGACTGACGCTCTGCCCCACAGGTGATCGGGAAGGGCAGCGAGCGGGCCGAGGACGCCACTGTGGACGAGAAGTACCTGATCGCCACGTCGGAGCAGCCGATCGCCGCCTTCCTGCGGGATGAGTGGCTGCGGCCCGAGGACCTGCCCCTGCGCTACGCCGGCCTGTCCACCTGCTTCCGCCAGGAGGTGGGCTCCCACGGGCGCGACACGCGCGGAATCTTCAGGGTGCACCAGTTCGAGAAGGTGCGTCTGTGTGACTGTTCTCCTCCTTCCACGGCTGATCTCTCACTGTAGCCCCTCCTCTCAGTGGAAGTGGCGTTGACTGCCTTCCCGATTGGCCTGGCTGTGTCTGATTGGTTGGTTGTGTTGATCAGATCGAGCAGTTTGTTTACGCCTCTCCGCACGACAACAAGTCCTGGGAGATGATGGACGAGATGATCGGCACAGCGGAGGAGTTCTACCAGTCGCTGGGCATCCCCTACCGCATCGTCAACATCGTCTCAGGTGGGCCTGCCTGCCTGCCTGCCTGCCTGCCTGCCTGCCTGCTGTGTTGCTTTATCTGTTGCTTTATCTGTTGCTTTATCTGTGTTGCTTTATCTGTGTTGCTTTATCTGTGTTGCTTTATCTGTGTGTATCAGTGGTGTGCATCTGTGTGAAGTGTTGTAGTGTGTAATAGTGCGTATCAGTGTGTAGTGTTGCTGTGTGTATCAGTGTGTTGTGTTGTATAGTAATGTGTTGCTGTGTCAGTGTGTTGTATAGCATTGTGTGTATCAGTGTATCAGTTGTGTGCGCAGGCTCTCTGAACCACGCTGCCAGTAAGAAGCTGGACCTGGAGGCCTGGTTCCCCGGGTCGGGGGCGTTTCGTGAGCTCGTCTCCTGCTCCAACTGCACCGACTACCAGGCTCGGCGCCTGCGCATCCGCTATGGCCAGACCAAGAAGATGATGGACAAGGTGAGACCAGGGCAGGACAGGGCAGCCTGGGGCAAAACTGACTGACTGAGACCCTGACTGACTGACACACTGACTGACTGACTGACACACTGGGTGAAATGCTGTCTGTCCCCAGGCGGAGTTTGTCCACATGCTGAATGCCACCATGTGTGCCACCACGCGTGTGATCTGTGCCATCCTGGAGAACTACCAGACAGAGGAGGGTGTGGTCATCCCCGAGAAACTGCGCTGCTTCATGCCCCCAGGTGAGCGGTGTGTGAGTGAGAGTTGGAACAGACTTCAGTACCATCAATTAAAGTTGACAGTCTGCACTTTAACCCTGGCCACAGTCATTATATTTTCAGATCTAAAACCCCATTCACAACGAAACAATTGCCAGCAATTTGGTGGCATTTTGTTGCCGGGAAGGTCTGTGTAAATGGGTCATTGCTGGCAAATTGTTGCCTGCAATTTTCCGGCAAGGGTCCTAGTCTAATTGCAACGTGTCTGTGTGAATGAAGCAGGAAAATGATTGCCGGCAAATTCAGCGTCATGCCAAGTGCGTCAGCTGACTGACGTAACCAATCAGAATAGGGGCGCATTTATGTGACCACAACACGACAAGGTTACGCCCTTTGACTGGGTCGTTAGAAATGGCGGAGGTTGAGAATAATATAATATCGCAGCAATTGTTATTGATGAACAGGTTGGCATATGTAATGCTAACTGTTGTCACACATGTCAGATGATATATTTTGCATGATTTATTGGTATACAGCATCTCTGTACCGGCAAACGTGTTGCGCTTCACACTGGGCTCGTCTCAAGTGACATTGGTTCGGTCCATTTCTGTGAAACAGTGTATCAGCGTGCTGGCTGTTCACACTCGTCTGGACTCGTTTGGAAACTTCTGTGTTTTCTCAGGACTCGAGTCACTTGTGTTCATATTGCAATAATCGGGGAGCTTGGTTCGTTTTGTATTAATAAAACATTTACATTTGACATGATTAGTGCATAAGAAATGGCAGCATAAGATAGCATACAATAACAAACACGCGTGACGGCAATAAAGTTACTACATGCAGAAGTCTAACGTGTGACAGTCTACCTCTGATAGAACCGAGTAATGCACGGGTGCGTTCAGGTGCAGGATGTGCGCAGATGTGAGCGGCAAAGCAATTCAGTTTCACGATCTGTGACGACTGTATCATGAGCGCACCAATATTTAAACACACTGTACACAATTACTGAACACAACAATAGCTGCTATATGTGTGGATATTATAATCAGCATTGCGCTGCTGAATGGGGATTGTTTGCCTATATAGAAATATACAATAACAGTGTGACGTCCCCTAAATATCCAGCTGGAGGATGTTACTGCTGCTGCCATACCTTTAAACAGAGTGCTACTTTACACAGTGCATGAATGAAGGGTTTTTACAGCAGTTACTTCTTACACAAACAAAAGTACAAATAAGCCCCACAATAAGTACAATAACATTGTACGCACTGATGTATACATGTTAACTTTAATTTGCATTATTTTCCATTTAGAAAACAATGAGAGAGCTTTGTATCAGCCTTGGTGGATGTAATGAGCCCAGTGCCCAGTTGCTGTCAGATCTCTGATGTTACCGTTAACAGGAATACAAACGCGCGTGCTATCTGCACTGCTGCTGTGCAGTCAGAACTACACGCCATCGGGTGAAATGTGGAGTTCGGTTTCTTTCTGAAAAAGAACCGAGACCCTCCAGTGTCATGTTCATGTTTCTCAAGCGAACCGAACTCGGTTCTTTTGCCAGACGGACCGAGACCAGCTCTTTCGTTGTCTCAGTTCGGTTCGTTTGCCAATCGCAACATGTTGTTCGCACTCTGCTCCAAAAGAACCAAACCGCACTGAATACGAAGCGAAGCTCTCATGTGAACGAGCCTTTAGGCTGCATGACAGGGACACTGACGGTGGTTTGTTACGAGTTTAAGGCAGTAATGTCAAACTTTAAAAAATGAAAAGTAAAATAAGTTGTTTTGAGTAATCAGTCCATTTCCGATCTGCACACCCAGACTTTGGGACATATAGATACGCACAGTCATGTCATGCTTTTCTCATGTATCTAGTTGATGTGCTGCAGTTTGTCAAGACCCACACCACGCCTCTCGTCACGCGACCACGAGAGAGCCGAGTCTCACACTGGGCTCACTGGTTCTGTGGTCCTGGACTGACGCATCGTTTGTGTGTCCCTTCTGACTAGTTCTTGGTAGTGAGTGCGAACCGAACCGGCGTCCTGAACTGGCAAAACGGGGAAATGATGGAACTACAGACACGTGCAGAGTGCCGGTTCGGGTCTGCTCTCCGGACCCACCGGCTTCTGCAGCGTCTCGCTCCCATGGCCACAGCGCTCTTGCCGGATCTCTGTCTTTTGTGTGAACGGATCCTCGCCGGCAATTGTCCGGCATTCATAGCCAGCGTGAATGGGGGCATCAGGAAAAAAGATGGCAGGCGTTACCTGCAGTTCTCCAGCATTTCAGTGCCAGTGGAGCTTAGAGTTCTGGAATACAGAGTCAAAAGGCCAGAACTCGTGTTCGCTGTGAAACAGTGCGTCAGTGTGCAGCCGTTCAAAATTCAAAATCCCTGATCCCCATGTCTTTGTAAGTGAGGGCCCAGGGCCCCTGTGTCTCAGTGTGTGAGGCCCCTGTCTCTCCGCCCACAGGCCTGACAGAGATGATCCGGTTCGTGAAGCCGGCGCCCATCGATCAGGAGCTGTCCAAGAAGCAGAAGAAGCAGCAGGATGGAGGCAAGAAGAAACAGCAGGGCTTGGTGGACCCGGGCCTCCAGAACCAAGTGGAGAACATGTCCGTCAACGACTCCTAGACACACGCACATTGATTCCAGGACCTACCTGTCTGTCCGCCTGTCCGTCTGTCCGTCCGTCTGTCCGGGTGTTCCTGGGTGTTGGGGAATCAAATCTTGTCTCTGCTTCTCTTTGTGTCGGATGTTCAGTGTAGCAGCATAAATAAACAGTTCCAACAGACACGAGCCGCTCCTGCCTGAGTGTGTGCGTGTGCACGTGCTTGTGTGTGTCTGCGTGTCTGCCTGTTTGTTGTGTGTTGTATTAACTGATGATTTCCTGGGTTCAGCTGCAGGTGCGTGGGCAGCGGCGGTGAGGAGCCCTGGGCGGTGTTGTGTGTTGTGTGTTGATTGAGTTACAGGATATTGTTTCAGAAGTGGAGTGCTGTGCGTCTCACTGTCCGTTGGATTTGATTGTGTTCACATTTCTGTCTCTATGACCCTTGACGTGGAAACGAAAAGAAAACTCCTTTCCGTGGGTTCTGCCTCTGAAGTGTCGAGGAGATCGGCGGTCCATTGGCAGGGGTGTGTTCTGTCTCCTGTCCTGCTGTCAGACCCGTCTGACCCAACAGGAGCTTCACAACATTCTGACCAAACTATGGCGTGCGGGATTGAACCCTGTCATATGTGACCGAGCAACGTCATACAGGAGCACGAGAAAGTCATGCGAGACAGAAACGTGTCGTATGGCAGCAGAACACGTCATATGGGAGCAAAGCGTGTCGTAAGTGTGCGGCCCTGGGGCGTGTGTGTGGCACAGCAGAGCAGTCTCCAGCCCGTGTGTGTGTGTGTGTGTGTTGTACTGGACCAGATTTGTACCATGCTGGTCCACACCACTATCATATTTGACCATGTTTGACTGTGGTACACTGTACGTTACCTTGGTTGTACCACAATGTAGGACCAATAATAATTACTTAGACTGACAGTAACTGACACACCATCCTGAACACGAACACACCTGCTGTGTCTGACCTGACCTACTGACACGCTTGCTGTGACGCCGGCGCTGCTCACTCTCTCACCCTATCGATTTATTCATTCACTGGTTCAGTCTCCGTCTGCCGCTAGATGGCGCCGCTGCACCGCTCTTCTGTCCTGTCTCCCGCGGGACATCGCAGACAGCGCACCTGTCTGTCAGAGCGCCTTTCCACAACACACACATACACACACTAACACACTGTCACACACTGACATACACACACTAACACACTGTCACACACTGACACACACACACTAACACACTGTCACACACACACTCAAGCCGAAAAATGTGCGACAGTCGAGTCCCCAGGGAACCCTCTAGAACCTGCGCTGCTTTGTGTCACATTGTGTATATTTACGCCCGATAATATATACGACTTATTATTATTATTATTATTATTATTATTAATCAGTAGTGAAACTAATAATAATTCAATGATTAACCACTATTATGGTGAGTTGCGGACGGCTCTTAGCACAATGCTCGTGTGTGTTGCGGGTTGTGTTGTGCTCTGGATTTGAACACAGAAACTGAGCCGCTCCTGACCCGGGAGATCATTATGATGATGATGATGATGATGATTATGGGGCGCTAATGGCTTTAACCCTTTCGACGCCTCGAACCCGTTTCCCCTTTAAGCCGAGACCCGGCCGCTGCTGAGCCCGAGTCGCTCTCCTGGGGGAGGCTGAGTGTGGGATCAGACACCCAACAGGACAGCGCGACTCTCTCTCTCACACACACACACACACACACTATCTCTCACACACAAAACACACACACACAGACACACACACACACTATCTCTCACACACAAAAAACACACACACACACTATCACAAACACACACACACTATCTCTCACACACAAAAAACACACACACACACTATCACAAACACACACACACTATCTCTCACACACTATCTCTCACACACAAAAAACACACACACACTATCTCTCACACACAAAAAACACACACACTATCTCACACACAAAAAACACACTATCACAAACACACACACACTATCTCTCTCTCACACACAAAAAACACACACACACTATCTCTCACACACACACACACACACACACACCTATCTCACTCACACACAAAAACACACTCTATCTCTCTCTCTCACACAAAAAACTCACACACACTATCTCTCTCTCTGTCTCTCTCTCTGTCTGTCTGTCTGTCTGTCTGTCTGTCTGTGTGACGCTCTGGGTCGAGGCATCTCCCAGCCCTGGGACAGACACCGCAGCTCTCCGCGGCGCGGTTGCCCTTTTAAGAGCCCCCGGGGGGATGCAGCTCCGGGGCCGGTCCTGTCTGTCGTCTCCTGTGTCTCCTCTCCTCCGCCGTCAGGAGCGCTTTATGGTAATCAGCCGCTCGCAGGCGCAGGCAGCAGCAGCAGCGGCGGCGGCGCGGAGCCATTTTGAGGAGAACAATCGAGAGGAGAGACGCGGAGCCGCCGAGCGGCGGATAAAGACGCCGACAGACAGACGCGTCCGTTCGCGTCCCGCAGCTCCTTCCAGGTTTTCCGGGTTTTCCAGGTTTTCCAGGTTTCCTTTGTTTTTGTGTTGTTTTGTCCCTGCCGTGGCAGCATGGGGACGGCGCCGCAGCGCAGGAGACCGGCTCGGAGGAAAGTTTGAGCGGCGTCTGCGGAAAACAGCTACGATAACCTCCAGAGCCAGAGAGAGAGCCAGAGCCGGAGACGGACAGAGGGACCGGGCGATGGGGCGACCCTCCAAGGGGACCATGCGGGTCCCGCACTGGGCTCTGCTCTGCACCTGCGTGCTGGCGCTCTCCGCGCTGTCCGACTGCTACCGCGTCCACCTCGGCGAGGGCGCCGCACCCGGGACGCTGCTGGCCAGCCTGGGACCGGGCAGCACCTGCCGGCTGGATCAGGTGATCGGCCCCCGATTCACAGACGCGCTGCTGGAGACGGACGCGGCGGCCGGCACGGTGTCCCTCTCCCAGGCGCTGCGCTGCGCCCGGCTGCCCCTAAACCCCTTCACCCTGTACACCGCCGCTCACTGCCCCGGCGCGCCGGGCTTCAGCCACTTCGTCGCCAGCCGCTACGAGGTGCATCTCCACGGCAGGAGCTGCTTCTCCAAGCACCGGAGGAAAGCCACCCGCGACGTGGATGTAATCAGCCTGCTGCCCCTGCACAGCCCCCAGCCACAGTGCTACCAGCCCGGGGCTCTGCTGTTCGGCGTCGGCGAGCTCCTGCCAGGCTGGCTGGCCCCCTGCGGCTTCCCCTGCAGGGTGGCGGGTGACCCCGGAGTGCACTTCTCCGACAGCGGGCTGTTCGCCTCCCGCCGCCTGTGTCTGCAGCGCAGCTCCCTGCTGGCCCTGGACATGCAGTGCGACAGGTGCGTGGGGGAGGGGCCCGGGGCCCAGGGCCCTGTGTCGGTGCTGTGGCGGATCGGACTGGGCTCCTTCAGGCAGCAGCACCTGCACCGGCTGCTGCGCCTGGCCGCGCACTCCCCCGCTGGGCTGGTCAGCAGGAGGAAGAGGAACGTCAACTCCAGCCCGCAGTTCCAGCCGCCCATGTACCAGGTGGCGGTGCCAGAGAACCAGCCGGCAGGCACGGCCGTGGTGCTGCTGCGGGCGGTGGACACGGACGAGGGTGAGGCGGGGCGGCTGGAGTACTCGATGGATGCGCTGTTTGACAGCCGTTCCAACAGCCTGTTCAGCCTGGACCCACAGACGGGCGCGGTCAGCACCGCCCAGCCTCTGGACCGTGAGACCAAGGACACGCACGTGTTCCGGGTCACGGCTGTCGACCACGGCTCCCCGCGCCGCACCGCCATGGCGACGCTCACCGTGTCGGTCAGCGACACCAATGACCACGACCCCACCTTCGAGCAACAGGACTACCGGGAGAGCGTGCGCGAGAACCTGGAGGTGGGCTATGAGGTGCTGACGGTCCGGGCCACCGACGGGGACGCCCCGGCCAACGCCAACATCCTGTACCGCCTCCTGAACGGCAATGGCTCCAACAGCGTGTTCGAGATCGACCCGCGCTCCGGAGTGATCCGCACGCGCGGCACGGTGGACCGGGAGGCGGTGGAGGCTTACATGCTGCTGGTGGAGGCCAATGACCAGGGCCGTGACCCTGGGCCACGCAGCGCCACCGCCACTGTCTCCATCACGGTGGAGGACGACAACGACAATGCGCCGCAGTTCAGCGAGAAGCGCTACGTGGTGCAGGTGCCTGAGGATGTGGCGCCTGGCACAGAGGTCCTGCAGGTCAGTGCCAGCGACCGTGATCGTGGCAGCAACGCCGTGGTCCACTTCAGCATCATGAGCGGCAACACGCGGGGCCAGTTCTACATCGACGCCCAGACCGGCAAGGTGGACGCGGTCAGCCAGCTGGACTATGAGGCCAACAAGGAGTACACGCTCCGCATCCGTGCTCAGGACGGCGGCCGCCCCCCCCTGTCCAACATCAGCGGGCTGGTGACGGTGCAGGTGCTGGACATCAACGACAACGCACCCATCTTCGTCAGCACGCCCTTCCAGGCCACCGTGCTGGAGAACGTGCCGCTGGGCTACTCTGTCCTCCACATCCAGGCCATCGACGCCGACTCGGGCGATAACGCGCGGCTGGAGTACCGGCTGCTGGACGTGTCGCCCGGCTTCCCCTTTGCCATCAACAACAGCACGGGCTGGATCGTGGTGGCGGCCGAGCTGGACCGTGAGACCGTGGACTTCTACAGCTTCGGCGTGGAGGCGCGCGACCAGGGCAGCCCGGCTATGTCCTCCTCCGCCAGTGTCAGCATGACCATCTTGGATGTGAATGACAACAACCCCGAGTTCACACAGAAGTCCTACAGCGTGCGGTTGAACGAGGACGCGGCGGTGGGCAGCAGCGTGGTGACGGTGTCGGCGGTGGACCGCGACGTCAACAGCGTGGTGACCTACCAGATTGCCAGCGGCAACACACGCAACCGCTTCTCCATCACCAGCCAGAGTGGCGGCGGCCTGGTCACGCTCGCCCTGCCGCTAGACTACAAGCTGGAGCGGCAGTACGCGCTGAGCATCACCGCCTCCGACGGAACCCGCTCCGACACGGCACAGGTCTTTGTCAACGTCACGGATGCCAACACACACCGGCCCGTGTTCCAGAGCTCGCACTACACAGTCAACATCAACGAGGACCGGCCCGTGGGCACCACCGTGGTGGTCATCAGCGCCACGGACGAGGACACGGGCGAGAACTCCCGCATCACCTACTTCATGGAGGACAGCATCCCGCAGTTCAGCATCGACCCCGACTCGGGCGCCGTCACCACGCAGACGGAGCTGGACTACGAGGACCAGGTGTCCTACACTCTGGCCATCACCGCCCGCGACAACGGCATCCCGCAGAAGTCCGACACCACTTATCTGGAGATCCTGGTGAATGACGTGAACGACAACGCGCCCCAGTTCCTGCGTGACCGCTACCAGGGCTCGGTGCTGGAGGACGTGCCGGCCTTCACCAGCGTGGTGCAGGTGTCCGCCAGTGACCGCGACTCGGGGCTCAACGGCCGCGTCTTCTACACCTTTCTGGGCGGCGACGATGGCGACGGCGACTTCATCATTGAGTCGACCTCGGGCATCGTGCGCACGCTGCGCCGGCTGGACCGCGAGAACGTGCCCGTGTACGAGCTGCGTGCCTTTGCTGTGGACAAGGGCGTGCCGGCGCTGAAGACACCCGTGGACATCCAGGTGTCGATCCTGGATGTCAACGACAACCCGCCCGTATTCGAGAAGGACGAGTTCGACATCCTGGTGGAGGAGAACAGCCCCATCGGCCTGGTGGTGGCGCGGGTCACGGCCTCGGACCCCGACGAGGGCAGCAACGCACAGATCATGTACCAGATTGTGGAGGGCAACATCCCTGAGGTCTTCCAGCTGGACATCTTCTCCGGGGAGCTGACCGCCCTGGTGGACCTGGACTACGAGAGCAAGGCGGAGTACGTGATCGTGGTGCAGGCCACCTCCGCGCCGCTGGTCAGCCGCGCCACCGTGCACATCAAGCTGGTGGACCAGAACGACAACCTGCCGGTGCTCAAGAACTTCCTCATCATCTTCAACAACTACGTCACCAACAAGTCTAGCAGCTTCCCCACCGGTGTGATTGGCCGCGTCCCTGCCCACGACCCCGACGTCTCAGACACGCTGCGCTACACCTTCGAGCATGGCAACGAGCTGGACCTGGTCATCCTCAACAGCAGCACCGGGGAGATCCGGCTCAGCAGCGCGCTGGACAACAACCGGCCCCTGGAGGCCACCATGACAGTGTCTGTCTCCGGTAAGAGCCGGGCTTCTCTCTCCCTGCTGCGGGGTGTGTGTGTGTGTGTGTGTGAGTGAGCGTGTCTGTCTGAGTGTGTGTGTGTGTGTGTGTATGTGTATGTGTGTGTGTGTGTGTTGTTGTCTGTGTATAAGTGTGTTTTTCAATTGTTCTTCCCCTTCACACAGTTAACCCTATTGCCTGGCAGCAGCCTGAACTTTCCCCGAGTCCCTGTCCTTCTGGGGTGACACGTGTGTGTGGGCTCTTGTTTTCGCTGCTATTGCGGGGGTCGCAGTCTGTGTGCTGCGCTGGCATGACACAGGGACACAGGCTGCTGACATGGCATCACCGTATTGATCTGTTCAGCCCTAATGAGTGCTGCCAAGCGGGCCAGCGTGGCGGTAGTCCCTGCACTCATGGCGTGTTACTCTGAGGAGCCGGTGGGGCACGTGTGGTTGTGTGTTGCTGTGTGTGGATGCCTGTGTGTTTTTTTTCTATGGTAACGAAGCGATGCCGAGGGACCCTGGATTTTTGAGGAAGCCTCGTTGAGTTATAATTAGGAAGTTTGTTGGCTCGGGCTGTGCTGGGCCCATGTCTGTGTGCGTTGTGTGGTCCTGTGTTCCTCAGACCAGTGTCTCAGTCCTGGCCTTGGCGACCCCTGTCCTGAGCACGGAATCCAGCTGAGCTCTCAACTACTTCGTTACTAGTAGGGGACTTAATTTAACTAATTGTTTGCCTAATCTGAGCTCTTAAATGATGCTAGACAGCTGTAGAGTTCATGTTGGGTGTGAAACTGGGTGTGCAGCTTGAAATCTAAACTTTGTATAAGTGACACAATGTAAAAAGTCAAATGAAGCACATTAGTTCAATCAAGTAATTGAGAGCTCGGTTGGAAGAAAAACCATGGGGGCAGGGCGTCCCCAGGGCCAGGACTGAGACCCAGTGCCTCAGACTGAGACCCCTGTCCCACTGTCTGTGTGGCTCCCCACTCTGGGTCCCTCTTACACTGTCTCTGTACGTCCCTGATGTCAGAACTGCTCCTCTTACCCAGCTGCTGGACCCCTGCCATGCTGGGACATGTCTGTGCGTGTGACTGTGCTCTCACACCCGGCACAGGGGTGTGCTGTGTCGCTAGTGTGTGATATCTGTTGGCAGTGCTGTACAGCAGGTGTGTGTTGATGTTTATTTCTTGCCGAATCATGGGAAATGACATCATCATCATCATCATCATCATCATTATTATTGCCTGATCATTGTGAGTGTCTGACCGCTGTGTTATACTGTGTCAATGAGGATTGTATTTTTATTGAAATTGGAAAGCCTGGGCTTTTAAACCGGACTGAGTTCTCCACAGCGGGACGGTGCTGTGGGAGTGGACAGGGCTCTCGGCTCGGTAGTGGGGGACAGATGTGAGTGTCCTGTCTCGGGGCGGAAGGGGGACAATGAGGGGGCGATCGATACAGGTCGGCTCAGGCTGGGGGGCTCAGCTGTCTCTGTGCCCCCACAATCAGGAGCCTGCGGTGAGCGTGGCCTGTCACACCTGAACCAGAGGAGCGTGGGAGCGTGTGTGGGATGGAGTGATGAAGTGGGAGAGAGTGTGCGTAACAGAGAGTGGGAGAGAGAAGCAGGGACACGAGAGCGGAATGAAGAGAGAGAAAAAGATGGGCAGAGAGAGGGAGGAGGAGGAGGGCGAGCCAGAGAGCAGTTGCAGAAATCAGAAAATCGGGAATTATCCAGGATGATCTGCACTAAACCCTGCGAACACACAGACACACACAGACGCTCTGATCCGCCAGCCTGCGCCAGCGGGAGCCCAGAGACGCCTGTCTGTGGGGGGGTAGATCCTGCACTTCTCTGGCCTGTGAGCGCGGGGGAGGGCATCTTCACTCACTCAGAAGACTGCTTCTCTATCTCTCTTCCCCTCTTTCTCTCCTTCTCTTCTCCTCTCTCCCTCTCCCTCTCTCCCCCCAGCGGGTCAATAGGCAGTGAGCACAGCCGAGCAGAAAGAGACGCTCTTGACATAACGGATTTAGACTGTGGCTCTATTGTCCACTGTGGTGACAGGAGCTGAACATGCCAGAGCCCTGATCCCCCCCCCCCACACACACACGCACACGCACATGCACAGACACTCACACAGGCACACACACTCTCACACAGACACGATTTCCTCATCTGAACTCCTGACGGGAAACTCGGTGTGATTTTACAAATTGCCAGTGAAAGGAGCTGCAGTGAGCGGCCCGGCCTGGGGCGGCACACGCGGTGCTACTGTGTGTTTCAGAGCCAGTGCACCTGTGTGTGTGTCAGTAAGTGTGTGAGAGTATGAGTGTGAGTGTGGAGGCCTGAGCTCAGCAGGGTGCTGGCTTGGTTATGGTAATGCGGAGCGGGGGGATTGTGTGTGTGTGTGTGTGTGTGTGTTTACAGCTTGGGCCTGATGGGGGCCGGGAGCAGGGCTGGGGGAGGGGAGGGACAGAGCCAGCGTGGGCAACAAAGACCCCGACCCGGGCTGCTGTGCTGCGGTGTTACGCTGTTGGTTGAGCTGGGTGGGACAGCGAGGGGCTGGTGTGTGAGCCACCAGCGGGGGGGGTGGAAGGGAGCAGCAGGGGGGGGGGGGGGGTGGAGGAGAGCGCTGGCATCCCGACATGTCTGGGCAGCCGTGCAGAGACGGGGTCGTCGCAATTCACTCGGTCATCGTTGATGCTTTAATTGCGGGGTAGTTCTGAGAGGGAGCGGGCGTTACCCAAAATGCTGCGGGGGAGAGAGGCCCCGACTCTGCAATTACCACTGCCAACCGCGCTGGTGTTCGGCAGGTTCAGGATTCCCGGCTATATTGGTATTTATGTATAATTTGTTTTTTTGCATCGTGTGAGAATTACATCCTTTCACTAATAAGCTGCTTTGGTGGGCGATGGGAGATTAGTCACCAACTACGCAAAAGTGTGGGTGAGCATCTCAGACGGCAAACAGACAGCGGCTAATCCACTTTCACCAATCCTATTACGGGTGACATGGTGTCTCACTGCGAGCCAGCAAAGCCCGGACCCAGACCAAGACCCAGACCCAGACCCAGACCTATCTCCGTCCCGGGCACCAGCCACTATTTGTTACCTTTTCTCTGTAATGTGCTTTGAGATGCCTTTCTAACATTAATAACATTATTAACAAACCTCAGTCCCAGCAGGGCTACAGGGCCACAGTCAGCTGCTCCTGACTTACCCGATCAATTACTGATTGATTAATTGATTGAAAAAAAGGTCTCATTTGTTTGATCGTTTACAGCCTTTATTAACTTGTGTTCTCGTGGGGGGGGCGCAGAGCTGCAGGGTGTGTAGGTCTCTGTAACCCCCCCTGTCTGCACACAGCCTGGACACCCTGCTGGACTGGACTGCGTCGATTGAGGGAATAAACGGTTAAATTAGGTAATTGACAGCTCAGCTGGGATAATCCGACCCGTCCTGCGCTCTGCTCAGCTATAGTGCGGTAGTGTAGTGTAGTGCTGTGTTTTGCCTGCTGTCCGCCTCACCCCCTCCTGGGACTCCTCTCCTCCCGTGAGCTGTGTGCCGCCACAGCCGCAGGGCCGAGCGATCGATCAGGGCTATTGATCTCTCCTCACTGCCCCCAGGGCTGGACTGGAGTGCAGGAGCAGTGATTGGGTATCAAATCAGCCCAGTAGCCAGCGGACTTATCTGAGCCACAGATAAGAGCATTGTATAGAGAGAGAGAGAGAGAGAGCGAGAGAGCGTGAGGGAGAGGGTAAATATAGAGAGAGAGGGAAAGTGAGCAGTCTGAGGCACAGATGAGAAGGGGATGAAGGAGAAAGAGAAGGATGAGGGAGCAGGAAGGAGACAGAGAGAGAGAGAGAGAGAGTGTGTGTCTCACTCCAGCCCATATTCCCTCCAACAGGGAATCGGGGAAAAGCAATCCCCCCGTCCCTACAGGGTGTTATTTGTGTGACAGGAGGGTGTGTCAGGGGTGTCGGTACCTGACAGCCGGCAGCACGGTGATGACAGTGGAGGAGTGTTGGGGGGGGGGTAATTAAACAGACCGGTGCTGACGAGCCGAGCGCAGAGCCGGGGGCCGGATCCCCTGCTAATGAGATAATCGGGCACATCCTTCCCCATGCATTGTTAATGCCTTCCTTCAGGAGTGTGAGCTGCACAGGCCGGGAACACCAGAGCTCACCTGTGTGTGTGTGTGTGTGTGAGTGAGTGTGTCAGTCTGTAAGTGTGTCACTCAGTGAGTGAGTGTGTCAGTCTGTAAGTGTGTCAGTCAGTGAGTCCTCACCAGTGCAGGCTGGATCAATACTCAGAGGGCTGAAGATGTGAATTCATCTCTCTCTCTCTCTTCTCTCTCTCTTCTCAGCCTCAGAGGGTGGGGGGAGGGGTGGGGGGGCACACAGGAGCTTTGAGGGGATGATTTACAGCCCAGATTAACTACAGTCACTTTAATGGAGAGAAAGAGAAAGGAGTGGGGGAGGGTGGGGTGGGTGAGTGGGACAAGGGAAAAGGTTGTGTGAGTGTGTAAGAGTGTGTCTCAGTGAGTGAGTTTGTGTGGTGTGTTTTGTGTGTGTTGTTTGTGTGAGAGTCGGGGGGCGGCCCTCCCCAGCCCTGTGTCTTTCTGTGTTGAGTGTGTGTGTGTGTGTGTGTGTGTGTGTGTGTGTGAGTTTGTGTGTGTCTCTTTGTGTATGTATCTGTGTGTGTGTGTGAGTGTGTGTGTGTCTCAGTGTGTGTGTGAGAGTCGGGGGGCCGGCCCTCCCCAGCCCTGTGTGTCTCCGCACAGCCGCAGCCCCTCTTTGTGTGTGGATTTGAATGAGAAAGCCCCCCCTGGCCGGGTCAGTGCTCAGAGAAGGGGTTTTGTCTCGGAGCCGCTTTATGACAAGCCGGGGTCTCTGTGAGAAAACGTTGATTTTTCCTTTTCCTTTCTTTCTTTCTTTCTTTCTTTCTCCGTCTCTTGCCGCGCCACCGAGTCACTGAGCTGAGATTCCAGCCCCGGTCACTGAGCTATAGAAAGCCTGTTTAGGAGCGTAACAACATCTCTCCCTCTCCCTCCTGCTCTCCCTCCCTCCCTCCCTCTCTCTCCAATTCAAATTCAAGATGAGCTTTATTGGGCTGACAAGTTGACACCAGTGTTGCCAAAGTGTTTACAGATACAGTGAGGAGAACAAACATAGGGGCAAAATCAAAGTTTAGTTCAATCGCTTTACAGACTCTCTCTCTCTCTCTCTCCCTCCCTGTAGCTGCACCAATGTCAAACTCTGTGTGTTTACGGGTGAAATAAAAACAAAAACACCGCTACTGTCCTCCCTATTAACTCTGCAGTGTCCGGGAGCGCTCCCCCCTGTCCCCAATCGCTGGCAGTGTGTATGACCTCTCCCAGGACTGGCAGGGGGGTGTCTCCCAGTTAATGATTCATCTGGGTGAACCGGCCCGAGGGGGTCAGGCATTATGCTGGTGGGGGCGCTTGGAGATGGATGACACAAATCCCTAGTGAGCTCCTCCCACAGGCGCTCTGAGGCAGCCATGTGTGAGAGCTCTTACACTGACCATCAGGGTGTGGACGACAGAATAAAATAGGCAGAGAGAGACGACCGACTGACACGCTGACTGACTGTTGACTGCAGTGTGTTGAGGTGCGTCGTAGAAGTGCGCAGGCTGTGGCACGGGCCCCTCTGACACCAGGGCCAGTGTCGTGGCTCGGTTCTGTAGCCTCAGCTGGGCCACGTTTCTCTTTTATCTTTTAATTGATTTTGTTTTCAAACCTGGGCCTTTGAAGTAGTTCCTGCAAACCTGCTTTCAGCAGCACTCTGTTGTGAACCCCCCTTCCCTCCCTCTCTCTCTCTCTCTCTCTCGCTCTCTTTCCCTCTCACCCTCTCTCCCATGCACACGCCAGCTCCATCCTGCGGCCCCCAGTAACGGAGCCCCCGGAGGGCTGGTAATCCAGGCCTTTGAGATGCTAATTGCGCTGCCCCCCCCACCCCCTCGTTGTGCTGCCGGACTGGGGGGCTTGTTTACCCTCAACACCTTCCTTTTCTTTTTTGCATTTTAAACAAATTCCAATTAGCGAACTGCCACTAACGAAGTGGAGGCTGGGGGACTGTGGGAGAAGCGACCAGGCAGGGGGGACGGAGGGGCTCTGAGCACAGCGAGAGAGGGACAGCTGATGTGTGTGTGTGTGTGTGTTCAAGTGTGTCAGTGAGTGTGTGAGGGCAGGAAGGCTTGTGTGTCGGCCTGTTCCAGCTCTTATTATCATTGTTATCATCATTATTAGGGTTCTGTTGCACGATGACCTCTGCACGGAGAGCCGGGCGCGTCCTGTCCGTCAGGAATTACTTATTTTTCTGGTTTCTGCGCTGCTCGGATGATGGCAGCGCTGCAGTGAAGGATGCAGCTT
>NC_089854.1:370000-372500 GCF_036373705.1 Amia ocellicauda | reverse complement strand
CCTCCGTCCCCCGCCCAGCTGACGGCTCCTCAGCGGGACAATGGCGGCGCTGCACAGCCACATTCCAGCCATTAGAGACAGGGGTGGGGGGGGCATAATTCCTCAGAGTTGATTTGTATGAAAGCTGAGAACTTCTGTACAAGAGCAGGATTTGTGTGTGTGTGTGTCTGTGTGTGTGTATGTGCGTGTGTAATTATTTTTAACTTTCCTTGTGGATTTGTTACTTTGAAGCTGATGCTTAATAGGAAACAAACAGATCAACACTAATTATGAATAAGCAGATATGAGTGTCTCTCTCTCTCTCTCTCACACACACACACACACACACTTGCACAATCACAATCTCACACACAGCCTGATCCTGTGGGGGGAGTTCTGTCCTCTCCGTTGACCTCAGCTGAACTCCAGTGTCTGGGAGGTCAGGGCAGTTACTCCAGTACTATCTCCATTGTCCTTTTACCCCCCGCCCTGTGCCTCTGGCGCCCCCTACGGTCGAGTGGCACAACGAGGGTATGTAGCAGAGCCAGACGGCAGAGGGCTGGGCCCCCTCTTACACCTGTAATCCTCTGATCTCTGACCCCTGATCTCTGCCTGCAGTGAGAGACAGAGGCTGGGCTGGGGACAGGAGTCTGGGCCCCTCTCTTTCCCCAAAGCCCTCGTTAGTGCCAGTGCAATTAAGATTTGAGGTGACTTCTGCCCCCCCCCCGGCTCTAATTACAGCCCTGTCCTGCAGGGTTAAAGCCTGGTTGCAGACCTGGACTTAGAGCAGCGCAGTTCATCTGGAGGGAAACTAATGGAGTTCCCATGACTGCTAATTACTCTGCAAACACAACACAGGCACTGCAAACACGGCAAACAAGCCCAGTGACTGCCCTGCGCTGTGCAGAGTGACTGTTGGATCTGCTCTGTGTTCACGCGTGTGTGTTCGTGTACGTGTTGTGTACGTGTATGACTGTGGTTGTGTATGGCCACGTTCCCTGTGTCTGGACCAAGTCTGTGGCCTCTCCCTGCACTCCAGGTGCCCCCCCAAGCCGCGGCAGCCCTCCCACAGAGGAGCCACAGGGATCCATTACGCTACACAATGGGCCGCTCAGTTATCTATGGATGTACTTGGTTAATTTGCGCGACAATAAATATATAAATAACGAGATGAAAAGCTGGGTCTGTTACGCTAACGAACTGCCCTAACGAGGAGCCGCAGCCCGGGCTGGAGCCCTGCCAACCGCCGGCACTGTGCTGACAGGGAGAGGGGGAGGGACTGATAGAGAGGGAGGAGAGGGAGAGAGAGAGGGAGATGAAAGGATGAGTGACATGAAGGTGAGAGAGGGACTGAGACATCAGAGAACAGAGAGAGCGAGGGATAGAGAGGGATGGAGGTACAGGATGTAGGAACAGGATTGGGGACGGGGAGGGAGAGAGAAAAGGGGGATACAAGCGAGTCTGAGAGCTGAAGGGAGAGAGGGTGTGTGGAAATGAGTGATTGGAGGAGGAGAAGGGAGAGGAACGGAGGAGAGAGAGCGAAATAAATCAAGGCAGGAGCAGAGAAAGGGAGAGAGTGACTGTTTGCTGAGATGCTGATGATGAGGTGTTTCTTTTCACTACACTACACTACACTACACTTTACTACACTACACTTTACCGCAGCCCCAGTGTGCAGTGTGTGCAGGGAGTGAGTTCCTCTTTGTCTGATCCTTCCCTTAGTGAACACAGCCCCCCCTGACCCAGGACCCCAGCCAGGCTGTGCTGTCTAATGAGACTCAGTCGTGCCGCGGCGAGGGCATGCCCCCCCTCATTAGGCCCAGCTCCTCGGTCTCGGTCTCCACCTCGGGCCTCGTCTACGTGTCCTTCTCTTCCTCCTCTCTATTTTTAGCGCTAGCTGTGCCTTCACTTGTCTCTGTCGGGGATGTAGGTCAGTCGCTCCTCCGCCGGAGCACCTGCGTGAAATGGAACATACATGATATATGCCTACACAACATGCATGATACAGAGTGACACAACGGGGTGCCGGCCATGTGCGGGCTCCTGCATGGCTGCTCTCACAACACGGCCCAGCGCTGCACACCGGTGCGGGATGCAGTCTGAGCTGAACCCCTCAGTGAGGCTGAACCGAGCAGTCCTCTCTCCTTTCCCTGTGTCCCTCCATCCCCCTCTCTCTCTGGATGGATAAACGACACACAACACATTCAGAGCGTGTTTCGGCCGCACCCTCAGCCTCACCAACCTCTCTCTCTCCGCAGACGGCGTGCACAGCGTGGCGGCGCAGTGCTCCCTGCAGGTCACCATCGTGACGGACGACATGCTGGCCAACAGCATCACGCTGCGGCTGGCGGACATGTGGCAGGAGCGCTTCCTGTCCCCGCTGCTGGCGCTGTTCCTGGGCGGCGTGGCAGCCGTGCTGCCCGGGGCGGCGCCCGAGGACGTGGTGGTCTTCAACATCCAGAACGACACGGACGTCAGCGGCCACATCCTGAACGTCAGCCTGTCAGTGCGCGCTGGGGGC
>NC_089854.1:280000-365000 GCF_036373705.1 Amia ocellicauda | reverse complement strand
CGCGCATTGTGTGTGAGAGTGTGTGTGTGCGTGCGTTGTGTGTGTGAGAGTGTGTGAGTGTGTGTGTGTGTGTGTGTGAGTGTATGAGTGTGTGTGTGCGCGTTGTGTGTGTGTGTGTGAGAGTGTGCGTGTGTGCACGTGTGAGAGGATTTTTTATTCACGTATTTATTTTATGTATTTTTCTGGGGATTGAGAATGCTCTCCTCTGATCTCTCGGGGTTTGTGTTTGACATCAGCTCACAGTCAGCCCCCCCCTCGAGAATACACACACACGCACCATGCACACTGTTATTAATATTATTAATCATTTCAGTTCACTTAAGGTGCTTTATTGGCATGAACAACAAATCCACTGTGTTGAGCTGTACATATATATGTAAAAAAATTAAACAACAAAAAAAGGATAAAAAAGGTGCAATATAAACTCTCTCTCTCTATCTCTCTATCTCTGTCTCTCTGTCTGTGTCTCTGTCTCTGTCTCTCTCTCTCTCTCTCTCTCCCACAGGTTTGCCACGAAGGAGCACAATGGGCTGCTGCTGTACAATGGGCGCTTCAACGAGAAGCACGACTTCATTGCTCTGGAGGTGGTGAACGAGCAGGTGCAGCTCACCTTCTCCGCAGGTACGCTGGGCGGGGGGGCGGCTGTGGGTCGAGAGGGCAGCTCTGCTCAGACATGGATGCCACAGCACACCACCCCGCTGTACCGCCAGCCTCGTTTACCGCCTGCCGTTCTCCATGAACAAACGTCTCCCGACATGAAATCGGTGTGATTGTCACTGTCACACCGCACCCCGCTGAGCGCCGACCCCTCGAGCTACACAGACGCACACCGGCATCGCAGCGCGCCAGTCACACATGGAAGCGCCTCCCCGGCTGTGCACGCGCCGTGTAGCTTTATTTAAAGACAACCAGCACTGAACACTTCTGTTTAACCTACTAGGGATCAGTTTCATCTGAAAGGACTCATCTAAAATAAGCGACTTCTATCAACCGCAATAAGCAAAACACGAGCACAAACGAAATGAAAACACACTGAGACCAATTGAAACTCTAAAAGCAGCAGCACTGCAGTGTGACTGTGGGTGTGCAGTGCAGTGCTGGTGCTCTAGTGCTGAAGGTACAGTGACTATGAATTGCTTTGCGATAATAAATACGGTAGATCTAAACATAAGAACATAAGACAGTGTCCAATCGAGAGGAGGCCATCCGCCCCATCGTGCTCATTTGGTGTCCATTAATAACTAAGTGATCAAGGATCCTATCCAGTCTGTTTCTGAATGTTCCCAAATTGTCTCTTCAGCCACATCGCTGTGGAGTTTGTTCAGATTGTAAACATTTGTTCTGTTGTTTTGTAGAAACATTTAGATTTCATATTTTTGTCTTCATAACATTTTTGCTTGTTTGACACAAAGATTGATTCTATGTTTCCCTCTCTCCTTCTCTCCCTCCTTCTCTCCCTCTCTCTCTCTCTCTCTCTGGCAGGAGAAACGAAGACACTGGTGTCTCCCTTTGTCCCGGGGGGGGTGAGCGATGGCCAGTGGCATGTTGTCCAGCTGCAGTACTATAACAAGGTGAGACGCACAGTGTGGGAGTGTGTGTGTGATAAACTGTGTGTGTGTGTGTAAGAGCTGTGTTGTTTGTGTGTGTGAGTGTGTAAGAGCTCTGTTTGTGTGTGTGAGTGTGTAAGAGCTGTGTTGTGTGTGTGTGTGTGTAAGAGCTGTGTTGTGTGTGTGTAAGAGCTGTGTTGTTTGTGTGTGTGAGTGTGTAAGAGCTCTGTTGTGTGTGTGTGTGTGTGTGTGTGTAAGAGCTGTGTTGTGTGTGTGTGTGTGTGTGTAAGAGCTGTGTTTGTGTGTGTGTGTGTGTGTGTAAGAGCTGTGTTGTTTGTGTGTGTGAGTGTGTAAGAGCTCTGTTGTGTGTGTGTGTGTGTGTGTGTGTAAGAGCTGTGTTGTGTGTGTGTGTGTGTGTGTGTAAGAGCTGTGTTTGTGTGTGTGTGTGTGTGTATGTAAGAGCTGTGTTTGTGTGTGTGTGTAAGAGCTGTGTTTGTGTGTGTGTAAGAGCTGTGTTGTTTGTGTGTGTGAGTGTGTAAGACCTCTGTTGTGTGTGTGTGTGTGTAAGAGCGTTGTTGTGTGTGTGTGTGTGTGTGTGTGTGTAAGAGCTGTGTTGTGTGTGTGTGTGTGTAAGAGCTGTGTTTGTGTGTGTGTGTGTGTGTGTAAGAGCTGTGTTGTGTGTGTGTAAGAGCTGTGTTGTGTGTGTGTAAGAGCTGTGTTGTGTGTGTGTGTAAGAGCTGTGTTTGTGTGAGTGTGTAATAGCTCTGTTGTGTGTGTGTAAGAGCTGTGTTGTATGTGTGTAAGAGCTGTGTTGTGTGTGTGTGTGTAAGAGCTGTGTTGTGTGTGTGTGTGTGTGTGTGTGTGTAAGAGCTGTGTTGTGTGTGTGTGTAAGCTGTGTTGTGTGTGTGTGTGTGTAAGAGCTGTGTTGTGTGTGTGTGTAAGAGCTGTGTTGTTTGTGTGTGTGAGTGTGTAAGACCTCTGTTGTGTGTGTGTGTGTGTGTGTGTAAGAGCTGTGTTGTGTGTGTGTGTGTGTAAGAGCTGTGTTGTGTGTGTGTAAGAGCTGTGTTTGTGTGTGTGTGTGTGTAAGAGCTGTGTTTGTGTGTGTGTGTAAGAGCTGTGTTGTGTGTGTGTAAGAGCTGTGTTGTGTGTGTGTGTAAGAGCTGTGTTGTGTTGTGTGTGTGTGTAAGAGCTGTGTTTGTGTGAGTGTGTAATAGCTCTGTTGTGTGTGTGTAAGAGCTGTGTTGTGTGTGTGTGTAAGAGCTGTGTTGTGTTGTGTGTGTGTATAAGAGCTGTGTTGTGTGTGTGTAAGAGCTGTGTTGTGTGTGTAAGAGCTGTGTTGTGTGTGTGTGTGTGTAAGAGCTGTGTTGTGTGTGTGTGTGTAAGAGCTGTGTTGTGTGTGTGTGTGTGTGTGTGTGTAAGAGCTGTGTTGTGTGTGTGTGTAAGCTGTGTTGTGTGTGTGTGTGAGAGCTGTGTTGTGTTGTGTGTGTGTGTAAGAGCTGTGTTGTGTGTGTGTAAGCTGTGTTGTGTGTGTAAGAGCTGTGTTGTGTGTGTGTGTGTAAGAGCTGTGTTGTGTGTGTGTGTGTGTGTAAGAGCTGTGTTGTGTGTGTGTGTAAGCTGTGTTGTGTGTGTGTGTGTGTGTGTGTGTAAGAGCTGTGTTGTGTGTGTGCGTGTGTGTAAGAGCTGTGTTGTGTGTGTGTAAGAGCTGTGTTGTGTGTGTGTGTGTAAGCTGTGTTGTGTGTGTGTGTGTAAGAGCTGTGTTGTGTGTGTGTGTGTGTGTGTGTGTAAGAGCTGTGTTGTGTGTGTGTGTGTGCGTGTGTGTAAGTTGTGTTGTGTGTGTGTAAGAGCTGTGTTGTGTGTGTGTGTGTAAGAGCTGTGTTGTGTGTGTGTGTGTTGCGTGTGTGTAAGTTGTGTTGTGTGTGTGTAAGAGCTGTGTTGTGTGTGTGTGTGTGTGTGTGTGTAGCAGCCTGGGTTTGATTGACAGGAGCAGCTGTGATGGTGCAGGAATGCCATTTTTCTTCTTTTCTTTTGTACTTGTTTTCCTCCCCAGCTCCTCCCCCTCTCCTCTCCTCCGTCTGTATTTATTATGTCTGTGTTTCCAGTGTTTTGTCTCCTCCGCGTCGGCGTTGCGCTTTGTCACAAAATGACAACAATCAAAACCCTCTAGCTCTCTTTCTTTCTCACTCCCCCCCCTTCCACTCCACCTCCTCCTCCCCCCTTCCTCTGATCAGAATAAGAGAAGCTGTGGGGGGGCAGTGGCCTGACAGTCGGTGGGGGGGCAGGGGGCAGGGGGGCTCTGTTGTTCTGGGGCAATTGTTTAAAATCTGCCGGGGGAGGGGGGTGAATAACCCGGGTGCATCTCATCTCTCTCTCCCTCTATCCCTCTCTCTCTCTCTCTCTCTCTCTCTCTCTCTCTCTCTCTCTCACTCTCTCCCTTGAGCTGAGAGTGAGCGGCCGGTCCGTGGGCAGCCGGTAGAAACACCAGCACTTTGCAGCTCTTTAAATAACTTTCACTCATCTTCCTCTATCCCTTTCTCTCTCCCTCCCTGTCCTCCTCTCTCTCACTCTCTCTCTCCCTCCCACTCCTTCACACACACTCTCTCTCTCTCTCCCCTTGGCACCGGCATTGGCACTGGTCTCCATGGTTTTCCATCCAATAAATACAAAATTGTTTTTCTTCCTTTCTTCTTGTCCTCTCTGTCCTGTTTCCTCCGTGGGAGGGGCAGCGCTGGTTAAAGCCAGTTCCTCTCTATTGTACACTGCCCCCCCCACACAGGAGCCCCTGTTGTGTCCCCCTGAGGAAGCGCTCCCGTCCCCCTGTCAGCCCGACTCGCTCTGTCAGCCTGGAGTCTCGGCTGTGCCTGTGGCCTCGCTCTCCGTCCTCTCTGTCCTTCTCTCTGTCCCCCGCTCCCCAGGCCAGTCTCGCAGTGCTGTTGTGCTCTTTGCCTGCTGTTCGAGCTGGCGTTGTGCTGATTAGCTTTATTGGCATGCAAAGCTGACACAAAGTGTTGCCAAAGCATTTACAGAGCTAAAGAGGGTCTGATATCGGCAGTAAGCAGAGAGGAATGTTGAACAGTTTTACAGACTGTAAAGTGTCCAGATTGTGTACATGTGTGTCCAAACTCACAGGGCCCTGTGCCACGGTGTCGCTGGTGGACAGGAGACATGGCTGTGCGGCTCCCGGGCCCTGTGGCCCTCTCTGTGTCTCCATGTCTCTCTGTCTCTCTGTCTGTCTCTGTCTCTCTGTGTCTCTGTGGCTCCGTGTCTCTCCATGTCTTTCTCCGTCTCTCTGTCTCTCCGTCTCTCAATTCTTTTAACCTGTCTCTCTTTCCCTCTCTCCTCCCATCGCAGCCCGTCCTGGGAAACTCCGGTGTCCCCCAAGGCCCCTCTGACCAGAAGGTTGCAGTGGTGACGGTGGACGACTGTGACAGCTCGGTGGCGCTGCGCTTCGGTCACGTGATCAGGAACTACACGTGCTCCGCACAGGGAAGCCAATCAGGATCCAAGAAGTAAGTGCAGGTGTCTGGAGTCTGAGGTCAGGGGTCAGGGGGTCTTGAGGGTGCCCTGCCTTGACCTCTGTGTATCTCTGTTCTGGACGGTACTGTAGTGTACTGCACTGAATGGTAGTATAGTGTAGTATTGTATATTTCACTCCCCAGAGCTATTGTAGAAGAATACGCCTCTGTTCTGACAAAGCACTGGTACACACAAAACACACCTCTCTTTCTCTCTCTCTCTCTCTCTCCCTCTGTCTCTCGCTCCCTCCTCAGATCTCTGGACCTGACCGGGCCACTGCTGCTAGGGGGGGTGCCGGACCTGCCGGAGGATTTCCCGGTGCAGAACCGCGAGTTCGTGGGCTGCATGAAGAACCTGCAGATCGACAACCGGCCCGTGGACATGGCTGAGCACATCGCCAACAACGGCACTGTGCCCGGTACTGCGCCCGGCGCACTGACACACTGACATACACACTGACACATGCCTGCACACAATGACACACTGACACGCATACACAGTAACACACACTGACACACACCTGCACATACTGACACACTGACACACGCCTGCTCACACTGACACACTGACACACACACTGTCCCCACAGGCTGTTCTGCCAAGAGGCACTTCTGCAGCACCAGCCCATGTCTGAACGGCGGCACCTGTGTGAACCGCTGGGCGTCCTTCAGCTGCGACTGCCCCCTGGGCTACGGGGGCAGAAACTGCGAGCAGGGTGAGAGACGGGGGCAACGGGGGCGAGCGGGGTGAGAGGAGAGAGAGGATAAATAACTCTACAATCAAATGAATATCAAACCTCTCTCTCTCTAAGATTCATGATGAGTGTTTCATTGAAGTTTGTTTCTTATTACTATTATTGATTTATTGTGATATATATCTGACATTCACCAAATCACACTTATGGCTTGAAATGTTGTTTAATAGAACCTATGATCTATCATTCATGTATATTATTATTATTTATATTTTTTATTATTGTTGATTCGTTACATTTTTTAAATGATGTTCAAGGTATCCATATCTTTCATTTTCACTTTATTACAGTGAGGGAAAAAAGTATTTGATCCCCTGCTGATTTTGTACATTTACCCACTGACAAAGAAATGATCAGTCTATAATTTTAATGGTAGGTGTATTTTAACAGTGAGAGACAGAAAAACAACAAAAAAATCCAGAAAAACGCATTTCAAAAAAGTTATAAATGCATGTTAATGAGGGAAATAAATATTTGAATACTGTATATATCTGTATGTTGTTTTTCTTGTTGTGTTTATGTATCACCTGTGTACATTGTATAAACATGTCATGCCAATAAAGCTAATTTTGAGTTTTGAATTGAGAGAGAGAGGGATGGGACAGTGGGAGAAAGAGAGAGGGAGAGGGGGGTGGCTGTGTGAACGAGTGCCAGTCTCCCGTCTGCTCGGCCAGCAGCTGTTGCTCTCACTGACACACTGATCTCAACAGCTGGAGGGAGGAAGGGAGAGGAGAGGTGGAGAGAGAGACGGGGAGGGAGGGAGGGAGCGAGAGAGAGGCAGGTAGAGAGAGAAACAGGGAGGGAGGGAGAGGTGGAGAGACAGAAAGGGGCATTCTGTGTTTTGTTTCTCCCCCCCCCCCTCCTCTGTGACGAGGCTCTGTAATCCCAGTGAGTCTCCCTGCCTCGTGTCTGAAGCCCAGACGCTAATTAGTGTCTCAAATTAACAACTGCAAGCTGACGAGCATATGCAGCTGCTTCAGAGAGAGAGAGAGGGAGCCTGTGCGTGTTCGTGTGTGTGTGTGTGTGTGTTCATGTGTGTGTGTATTAATACTGTGTGTTGCCCGCAGTGATGGCCAGTCCCCTGCACTTCCTGGGGGGCAGTCTGGTCCAGTGGGGCAACCTGGCCGTGCCCCTCACCCTGCCCTGGTTCACCGGCCTCATGTTCCGCACACGGCAGCAACATGCCACGCTGCTGCGCGCCGCTGCCGGCACACACGCCTCCCTCAGCCTGCAGGTGAGCCCCCCCGCCCCGCCTACACAATGCCAGATACGGCAGAACCGTGACTGACACACTGAGCAGGATCCCCCAGCGCCCAGGGCTCGGGCTCCACCTGCTGGACACCCGTGGGATTACACTGATCTCTGTCTGTCTGTCTCTTGTGTGTTGTACGTGTGTGTGTTGCGTGTGTGTTGTGTGTGCTCAGCTGAGTGAGGGCAGCGTGCTGCTGGTCGTGCAGCGGGGGGGTGAGGAGGTGGAGTCTCTCCAGATGGAGGAGCTCAAGGTGAACGACGGCGACTGGCATCACCTGCAGCTGGAGCTGAGGGCCGGGCGGGCAGCCACGTCCTGCCAGGCCATCCTGTCTTTCGACTACGGGCAGCACACTGTGAGTTAATGGGCACAGTTCATCGCAGCTGTGTGTGTGTGTGTATGGCATGTTGTGTTAATGTATGTGTATTTCCAGTAGTTAATGGGTCAGGGGATAAAAATATTTTTTTTGGCCACTAGCCACTGTGTCTGGTAGAAGGAAAAAACTTACCAGCCACTTTGGTATTTTTACCAGCCAAAGGCAGACATCACCAAAAGTGCATGAGGGTGTGTAAATGTGTGGTGAACATGTTAAAACGTGGCAATTATTCAGGTAATTAATCAATCACTATAACAAAAGCTAATTGCACACCTGTATAGACTAGACAGTGTGTATGAGGGAAAAGGAGCTGGATAGAAAAACATGCTCCACATAGTTTCTACTTGCAAGTGTTATAAGGTCTTTGATCAAAACATTGCATTCTGTTGAATTATAACAGTTGCAAGTAGAGACATGAGAAGGGGTGTTATATGGTGACACATCATTGCTCTTCATACTCCTCTTCCTCTTCAGTGCTACTCCCTTCTCTGGGCTCTGCACGTCATTAAAAGGATTTCATTGGATTGGCTAGATATTCATAGAGTCACGGTCTGTGGGTGGGTAAAAAATATATAAATCTCTAGGAATGATGACAGACAGTGACGTCCTTTCCATTGGTCAATACCGCACGCCTGCAAAGACACGATGTGAACAAACCGCACATTTCTCTTCAGCAGAATCTCCGCTGCACAGCAAAACATGCACGTCTCTATCGCAAATCGTTTCCCCATAAATTAATACTTTGTAATTGCTGCAGTTGATGAATACTTATCTAACACAACAACTTTGTTAAATAAATATCTATGTAAAAATACAAGTCGTATGGAAATGGCATAATAACAGCAGACCTGTCAACTCTTACACACCTCGTGTCAGACTCATATTATTGTCCCGACATTATCACGACTTTTTATTGTCACAATTTCAAATTAACTATAAAGGTTGTGACTATTTGTTTTATAAAGGAATATTGTGCAATTACAGCTGTAATTGACCGACCAATATGTTTTCCTTTTTCATTTGTTATACATTTTCATTCAATTGCCAGTGTAGCAATGTGAGCTGCAATGAAAATGCCTTAACATTATTGTCCTTGTGGCAATGCTTTCACAACAGCGAAATACAAAATGGATAAGACCTATCTAGCTAACTAATTTATACAGTCTACTTGACTAAACGATTGACTTTTCCTCTCCACACCACACTCAGACTGCTGCTCTGCGTTCAGAAACATAACTGTGTTCGAGGTGCAGCGGATACAGAATAAACAGCAATAGCTGCTGTGTGTGTATAATGTGTCTGTTGCTCCTCTTTCCTTTTCTGTCATATTATAATTCTGAAACACTTTGGACCAGGTAATTAAAAAGTCAGTAATTATGACTATGAAAAGTAATTCAAAGTCATTATTTTTCAACACCCTTAAACACCTTACTTCTGCTTCATTGCTCTCCCATGAAATCTGTCCTCCTGGACCAAAGACTGTCCAGTTGCCATATATTTTCAAAAAATATGATATTGCGGTTTGCCAAATCAACTAATATACAGTGAGGGAAAAAAGTATTTGTGTACGGGAACTCAACTTTTAGTTTCTCCTAGCGTATTGGTCAATATGTTTCAAAATACGAAATAATTTGTTGATATTGCAGTGTTGGTACAGTGAGGGAAAAAAGTATTTGATCCCCTGCTGATTTTGTATTTTTGCCCAATGACAAAGAAATGATCAGTCTATAATTTTAATGGTAGGTGTATTTTAACAGTGAGAGACAGAATAACAACAACAAAATCCAGAAAAACGCATTTCAAAAAAGTTATAAATTGATTTGCATGTTAATGAGGGAAATAAGTATTTGATCCCCTATCAATCAGCAAGATTTCTGGCTCCCAGGTGTCTTTTATACAGGTAACGAGCTGAGACTCTCTTAAAGGGAGTGCTCCTAATCTCAGCTCGTTACCTGTATAAAAGACACCTGTCCACAGAAGCAATCAATCAATCAGATTCCAAACTCTCCACCATGGCCAAGACCAAAGAGCTGTCCAAGGATGTCAGGGACAAGATTGTAGACCTACACAAGGCTGGAATGGGCTACAAGACCATCGCCAAGCAGCTTGGTGAGAAGGTGACAACAGTTGGTGCGATTATTCGCAAATGGAAGAAACACAAAATAACTGTCAGTCTCCCTCGGTCTGGGGCTCCATGCAAGATCTCAAGTTTTTCTGCTAAGGGGACAGGACAACTGCACCGCATCAAAGGGACGATGGACGGGGCCATGTACCGTCAAATCTTGGGTGAGAACCTCCTTCCCTCAGAAAGGGCATTGAAAATGGGTCGTGGATGCGTATTCCAGCATGACAATGACCCAAAACACACAGCCAAGGCAACACAGGAGTGGCTCAAGAAGAAGCACATTAAGGTCCTGGAGTGGCCTAGCCAGTCTCCAGACCTTAATCCCATAGAAAATCTGTGGAGGAGCTGAAGGTTCGAGTTGCCAAACCTCAGCCTCGAAACCTTAATGACTTGGAGAGGATCTGCAAAGAGGAGTGGGACAAAATCCCTCCTGAGATGTGTGCAAACCTGGTGGCCAACTACAAGAAACGTCTGACCTCTGTGATTGCCAACAAGGGTTTTGCCACCAAGTACTAAGTCGAAGGGGTCAAATACTTATTTCCCTCATTAACATGCAAATCAATTTATAACTTTTTTGAAATGCATTTTTCTGGATTTTTTTGTTGTTATTCTGTCTCTCACTGTTAAAATACACCTACCATTAAAATTATAGACTGATCATTTCTTTGTCAGTGGGCAAACGTACAAAATCAGCAGGGGATCAAATACTTTTTTCCCTCACTGTACCAACACTGCAACATCAACAAATTATTTCGTATTTTGAAACATATTGACCAATACGCTAGGAGAAACTAAAAGTTGAGTTCCTTTACACTTGTTGGCTACCTGCCACAGTGGCTGGTAAGATTGACAGATTTAACCGCCACTGGCTAAATCGACCCGCATTTGGCGGGTGGCGGGTGTTAATTTTATTCCCTGTAATGGGCACAGGTGATTAATCGCAGCTGTGTGTGTGTGTGTGTCCTCAGGCCAGCGTGGAGCTGCAGGGGGGGCTGCAGGGTCTGACTCTGACCTCCCTGAGCGTGGGGGGCGTGGGGGGGGCAGACGGCACCGTGCTGGAGGGGTTCAGGGGCTGCATGCAGGTGAGTCACTGAGCTGGACCGCCGGGCTGACCAAGGGGACGGGACAGATGGACTGGACGGACTGACGGAGAGGACAGGACAGATGGACACACCGATAAACAGATATGCTCTGGACTGGACACCCACACTGACATGTTTCCGTGTGTGTGTCTCTGTGTGTGTTGTGTGTGTGTGTGTGTCTGTGTGTGTGTGTGTCTCTGTGTGTGTCTGTGTGTGTTGTGTGTCTCTGTGTGTGTGTGTTGTGTCTCTGTGCGTGTCTGTGTGTGTTGTGTCTCTCTGTGCGTGTCTGTGTGTGTTGTGTGTCTCTGTGTGTGTCTGTGTGTGTGTTGTGTCTGTGTGTGTGTGTGTCTCTGTGTGCGTGTCTGTGTGTGTGTCTGTGTGTGTGTGTGTGTGCATGTCTGTGTGTGTTGTGTGTCTCTGTGTGTGTCTGTGTGTGTTGTGTGTGTCTGTGTGTGTGTTGTGTCTGTGTGTGTGTGTGTCTCTGTGTGCGTGTCTGTGTGTGTTGTGTGTCTCTGTGTGCGTCTGTGTGTGTTGTGTGTGTCTGTGTGTGTGTGCATGTCTGTGTGTGTTGTGTCTGTGTGTGTGTGTGTCTGTGTGTGTTGTGTGTGTCTGTGTGTGTGTTGTGTCTGTGTGTGTGTGTGTCTCTGTGTGCGTGTCTGTGTGTGTTGTGTGTCTCTGTGTGCGTCTGTGTGTGTTGTGTGTGTCTGTGTGTGTGTTGTGTCTGTGTGTGTGTGTGTCTCTGTGTGTGTGTCTGTGTGTGTGTGTGTCTCTGTGTGTGTCTGTGTGTGTGTCTCTGTGTGTGTGTGTTGTGTCTCTGTGCGTGTCTGTGTGTTGTGTCTCTCTGTGCGTGTCTGTGTGTTTTGTGTGTTGTGTGTCTGTGTGTTGTGTGTCTGTGTGTGTGTGTGTCTCTGTGTGTGTGTGGTGTGTGTGTGCGTGTCTGTGTGTGTTGTGTCTCTGTGCGTGTCTGTGTGTGTTGTGTCTCTGTGCGTGTCTGTGTGTTGTGTCTCTCTGTGCGTGTCTGTGTGTGTTGTGTCTCTCTGTGTGTCTGTGTGTGTTGTGTGTGTTGTGTGTCTGTGTGTGTTGTGTGTCTGTGTGTGTGTGTCTCTGTGTGTGTGTGGTGTGTCTCTGTGCGTGTCTGTGTGTGTTGTGTCTCTATGTGCGTGTGTAGGGCGTGCGGCTGGGCGAGACGGTGGTCAGCGCGGTCTCTCTGAACGTGAACCAGGCAGAGCGGGTGAATGTGGAGCGCGGCTGCAGTCTGCCCGACCCCTGCGACTCGGGGCCCTGCCCCCCCAGCAGCTACTGCAGCGACGACTGGGACAGCTACTCCTGCAGCTGCGACCCCGGTGAGTGGGGTCAGGGGTCATTAGGGTGGTGGGGAACGTTAAGGGGTGTTTTCCAAAAGTGTATTTTGGTTTAAAATATGAAATGTATTTAATTTCTGACCTTTCAGTAATCCCCTGTCTCCCATTCACTCTCTCTTCCTCTCCCTCTCTCAGGCTATTATGGCGACAGCTGTACAGACGTGTGCTCCCTGAACCCCTGTGAGCACCAATCAGCTTGCACCAGGAAGCCCAGCTCCTCCCATGGCTACACCTGCGACTGCGCCAGCAGCTACTTCGGCCAATACTGCGAGAACAAGTGAGGCCCCGCCCCCTCCAGGGCCACACCCCCAGTCCTTCCTGTCACAGCGGAGGCGGGGCCTAAATCACACACACACTGGTTATTGGTTAATTAAACCCCTCTGCGAACGGTCTGGTGTAGCCGTGTGACTGACAGCTGTCCACTCTCTCCCAGGATCGACCAGCCGTGCCCCAAGGGCTGGTGGGGGCACCCCATGTGCGGACCGTGCCACTGCCACACAGAGCTGGGCTTCGACCTCGACTGCAACAAGACCACCGGGGCCTGTCGCTGCAAGGTGGGCTGTGCCAAGGGGCCGGGGGCTGTGTGTGAGTGTGTAGTGTGTTTGAGTGTGTGTGTGAGAGTGAGTGTGTGTGTGTGTGTATGTGTATGTGAGAGTGAATGTGTGTGAGAGTGTGAGTGTGTGTGTGTAGTGTGAGTGCGTGTGCAGTTTGTGTGTGCGGTTTGTACGGTGTGTGTGAGTGTGTCTGTGAGAGTGAGTGTGTGAGTGTGTGTGTGTGTGAGAGTGTGTCTGTAGTGTGAGAGTGTGTGTGTGTGTGTGTAGTGTGAGTGTGTGTGCAGTTTGTGTGTGCGGTTTGTGCGGTGTGTGTGAGTGTGCTGTCAGTGTTTGTGCAGTGTGGTGTGTTGTGTGCACAGAGGGGAAAGAGAGCTGGTCAGCTCCTCTCCTCACTGACACACCGCCCAGCTTCCTCCCCGTCTCTCTCTCACCCTGCACTCTCTCACTCTGCCTCCTCCTTTCACCAGGAGAACCACTACCGGCCGGCGGGCAGCGCCATCTGCTTCCCCTGCGACTGCTTCCCCACCGGCTCTGTGTCCCGGACCTGCGGCCCCGAGAGCGGCCAGTGCCAGTGCAAGCCCGGCGTCATCGGCCAGCGCTGCGACCGCTGCGACAACCCCTTCGCTGAGGTGTCGCACAGCGGCTGCGAAGGTTAGTGTGTGAGTGCGTGTGTCGGTGTGAGTGAGTGTGGAGTGTGTATGCGTGTCGGGAATTGTGTGTTTGCCTGTGTTCACTCCTCTGTCTGTCTCTCTCTCTCTCTCTCCGCAGTGATCTATGACAGCTGCCCCCGGGCGATGGAGGCTGAGATCTGGTGGCCCAGGACCAAGTTTGGCCTGCCGGCTGCCGTGCCCTGCCCCCGCGGCTCCGTGGGTGAGTGTGTGTCTCTCCCTCTGTGTTTGTGTGTGTGTATGTGTGTGTGTGTGTGTGTGTCAGTCTCACCCTGTGTGTGTGTGTTTGTGTTCCTCAGGCACGGCGATCCGTCACTGTGATGAGCACAAGGGCTGGCTTCCCCCCAACCTCTTCAACTGCACCTCGTCTGCCTTTGCCCCCCTCAAGAGCTTCGTACGTATCCCCCGCCATTGTGTGGCATCCTCTCGTTGTAGCCATGCAGCTGCTGTTCTGTATCGGTGTGTAGCGGTGTTGTAGGCTGTCGTCATTGTGTTGTGTGGTTGCGTTACTCTGTCTGACCCGCCTTTGTGCCCCCAGGCGGACGAGCTGTGGCAGAACCTTTCCCTGCTGG
This sequence comes from Amia ocellicauda, assembly GCF_036373705.1. Taxonomy (NCBI): domain Eukaryota; kingdom Metazoa; phylum Chordata; class Actinopteri; order Amiiformes; family Amiidae; genus Amia; species Amia ocellicauda. The sequence goes on along the minus strand of NC_089854.1, from coordinate 351,199 downwards.
ACTCGGGCCGGGCACGGCGCCTCGCGAGCCAGCTGAGCAACGCCACGCTGCACACGCCCGCGCTGTACGGCAGCGACGTCACTGTGGCCTACCGCCTGACGCAGCGACTGCTGGAGCACGAGAGCGCACAGCGCGGCTTCCAGCTCACCGCCACCCAGGATGTGCACTTCACCGAGGTGGGACCGCACACATGCTCTAGACACACACACTCGAGACGCACACACACACTCACTCACACACACACACTCACACGGAGGGAGAAGGAGGCAGACTCACAGAGACACACAGCCAGACTCACCCTGTTGAGTTCAGCTGATTAATTGTGTGTCTGTGTGTGTCTGTGTGTGTGCCCGTGTGCACTCCTTGCTTCTCAGAACCTGTTCCGGGTGGGCAGTGCCATCCTGGCTCCGGACACACGGGCACACTGGGAGTTGATCCAACAGCGCGAGGGTGGGACGGCGCTGCTGCTGCGTCACTACGAGGGCTATGCCAACGCGCTGGCACAGAACATGAGGGCCACCTACCTCAGCCCCTTCACCATCGCTACCGCCAACATTGGTGAGAGACGCAGAGATGGAGTCGGGGTCTCGGGTGTAGAGTTGCTGCAGGTGTCGTTCCCATCGCCCCGTCCACGGGCTCCGGCCTGTCTCACTGCTTCAACAACAGTCACACCAATCAAGCTTGCTTTGAATTTGAATGGATTAGAGAGAGAGAGGGACAGAGACAGGGAGAGAATCTGAGTTTAACAAGCAGTCAATCAATTGTTTGTTAATTGATAAGTTGCCCCGGAGAGAGAGCGCTCGGCACAGTGTGGCACACAGGTACACGTGTAGATCTGACGGCACAGGAAGATCTGAGAGAAACACAGAAAGAACAGAGACAGAAGGAGGAAAGAACCAGGAGGCGCCGAGGAGAGAGACAGACTTCTCCGGGGCACCAGGGTCAGACGTGTAGTTAACTGCGTGACTCTTGGCGTGTCTGTGGTGCATGTTGTGGCAGTGAATGTGATTGACCCCCTGTAACGCTGACCCCTGTGTCCTGCTGCAGTCGTCTCCATCGACCGGCTGGACAAGATGAACTTCGCGGGTGCCCGGCTGCCGCGGTACGAGTCTCTGCGCGGGGCTCAACCAGCTGACCTGGACACCTCGGTCACTCTGCCCGACTCCGTGTTCGCTCCCCCCGAGAGCAAAGGCAAGAGTCCGCACACTGACCAGACTGATCGCACACTGACCAGACTGACCACTCACTGACTGCACACTTTCTCATCTATCTGACATCTGTCTCTCTCTCTCTCTCCCTCTCTCCCTCCCTCTCTCCTGGCACAGGGGCCCAGCTGCCGGACTCCGCCCCTGAGGAAGTGAACCGCACCGCCCTACGGACTCGGCGCCACCCGGCCCAGGGTGGGCAGGAGGCAGTGGCCAGCGTCATCATCTACCACAGCCTGGCACCACTGCTGCCCCAGAACTACGACCCCGACAAGAGGAGCCTGAGGTACAGACACACAACACAAACACTCGCATCGTGGTATTTGGTGTTTTGGTGATGTAGTGTGTGATTAGTGTGCTCCCCTGTCCCCCCTAGGGTGCCGAAGCGGCCGATCATCAACACGCCGGTGGTCAGCATCACGGTGCATGACGGCGAGGAGATGCAGGGCGCACTGGACGGGCCAGTCACTGTGCAGTTCCGCCTGGTCAACACCGACGAGCGGTCCAAACCCATCTGCGTGTTCTGGAACCACTCCATACCGTGAGGGACACACTGACACACTGATACACACACATACTGATACACTGACACACACTCTAACACACACTAACACACTGATACACACACACACACACACTGACACACTGACACACACTCTAACACACACAGTGACACACTGCCCTCTTCAAGACAGACACTCCGTTTGAAATAACAAACAGGAAGTCCTATTGAAATGGGTTCTTTACAAAATGAAATAACACTCTCTCTCTCCCTCTCTCTCTCTCCATCCCTCTGTCTCTCTCTCTCAGGATCGGGGGGGCGGGGGCGTGGTCAGCGAAGGGCTGTGAGGTGGTGTTCCGGAACCACACCCACATCAGCTGCCAGTGCAGTCACATGACCAGCTTCGCCGTGCTGATGGATGTGTCGCGCAGGGAGGTGAGATCCCAGCCCAGCCCAGCCCAGATGAGATCAGACTAGTCCAGTACCAGTCCAGTCCAGCCCAGCCCAGTGAGGTCACTTCATGGCCCTCTCTCTGTCCTCTCTCTCACAGAACGGGGAGATCCTGCCACTCAAGCTGGTGACGGTGAGCGCGGTGGGGGTGACGCTGGGGGGGCTGTTCCTCACGCTGCTGCTGCTGCTGCTCCTGCGCCCCCTGCACTCGAACCACTGCAGCATCGCCAGCAACGCCGCCGCCGCGCTCTTCCTCGCCGAGCTCGTCTTCATCCTGGGCATCAACCAGGCCGACAACCCGGTCAGTGCCGCCTCCCCGTCCGTCCGTCTCTCTGTCTGTCTTTCTCTCACTCTCTTTCACTCTTTCCCTTTCACTGACTCCCTCTCCCTTCCTGTCTCTTCTCTCATTCATCTCTCTTTCCCTTCCTGTCTCTTCTCTCGTTCTCTCCTTCATTATCCCCCTCTCCTCTCTTGTTCTCTCCTTCATTATCTCTCTCTCTCTCCCTCCCTTGCTTCAGTTCGTCTGCACGGTCATTGCCATCCTGCTGCACTTCTTCTACATGTGCTCGTTCTCGTGGCACTTCCTCGAGGGGCTGCACTTGTACCGCATGACCACCGAGGTGCGCGACATCAACTACGGCCCCATGCGCTTCTACTACATGGTGGGCTGGGGCGTGCCGGCCTTCATCACAGGTCAGTGACCCCTGACCTCTGACCTGAGGATGACCCTTACCACTGATCCCTGTCCTGACAAAAACAATATAAATGAATCAATGTCAAAAATACATAAATACAATGTGAATAAAGCGTGTTTGTGTGTGCATGTGTGTGCGCGCAGGGCTGGCTGTGGGTTTGGACCCCGAGGGTTATGGGAACCCTGACTTCTGCTGGCTGTCTCTGTACGACACGCTGATCTGGAGCTTTGCCGGACCCATCGCTCTGGCCGTGTCGGTGAGTAACCTGTGTGTGTCTACACTGCACTGTGTGTGTGTGTGTCTATAATGCACTGTGTTGTGTTGCAATGTGAATGTCCTCCTCTCTCTCTCTCTCTCTCTCTCTCTCCTCCTCTCTCTCTCTCAGATGAATATCTTCATGTTCATCCTGGCGGGACGGGCGTCCTGCTCCCCCCGACACCACGGCTTCGAGAAGAAGGGCGGGCCAGTGTGAGTCCTGCAGCCGCCGTCCACCACCCTGTCTCTCCCTCTGTCTGTCCCTCTGACTACCTGTCTCTCTGTCTGTCTCACTGTCCCACTGTCTCTCTCTGTCTCTCTGTGTCTCTGTATGAACTCCCTGTCTTTCCCTGTCTCTCTGTCTGTCTCTCTGTGCTTCTGTATTAACTGTCTCTCCCTGTCTCTCTCTGTCTCTGTATTAACTGTGTCTCTCACTGTCCGTCTCTCTGTGTCTGTATTAACTCCCTGTCTCTCTCTGTCCGTGTCCAGCTGTGGGCTGCGTACGGCCTGTGTGGTCCTCCTGCTGGTCAGTGTGACCTGGCTGTTTGCTCTGCTCTCCGTCAACAGTGACTCCATCATCTTTCACTACCTGTTCGCCGCCTTCAACTGTGTGCAGGTATCCCCCCACCCCCCCGCCCTCCGTACACTCCCTCTCTCTGTCCCCCTGGTCTGTGCAGCAGTGTGTGGCCCTCTGAGACCCCCGCTCTCCCCACAGGGCCCCTGCGTGTTACTGCTGCGCGTGGTCTTCAACAAGGAGGTCCGCCGCGCCCTGCGCCACTGCTGCGGCCGCCAGCACAGCGACGACGCCATCACCAGCAAGTCCATGGCCTCGGTGAGTGCCGGCGCGCTGTCGTGTGCCCAGTGCTGTTGTGTGCCCAGCGCTGTTGTGTTGTCGTTGCTCTGTGCGTCTGACCGGCCACTGTCTCCCCCGCAGTCCTACAACTGCAACAACACCTACGTGGACGGCCGCCTGTACCGGCCCCCCTTCGGCGACTCCAGCGCCTCCCTGAATAGCACCACGCGCTCCGGCAAGAGCCATACCACCTACATCCCCTTCGTGCTCAGGTACCGGCCCCGAGAGTCACTTTATCTGCCTTACTGTAGGACGTCATCAGTCCTTCATCTGTTCATAATGAACCCTTAGATCTATAGTAGCTTGACATAAATTATTGAACTTATTCAGTATTTCATTAGTGTTGGATATCTGTGCCAAGTCTTCATTAGAGCTGAAAATGGAGGAAAACCTTTAAGTACCTTGTTCTCAATTCTACACTTTTGACAATATACCCCAGCATTGTGTTTGCCTTTTTTATTGCTTCCCCACATTGCTTGGATGGAGAAAGTAAGGAGTCCACATTGACTCCTAGGTCTTTCTCATGCGTTACTTCATCTAGTTCTATTCCTCCCATAGTGTAATTATAGTGGACATTTTTGTTACCTGCATGTAATACCCTGCACATTTAATCTGCTTCAGCAAAGAACAGACAACGGAAACTCAGCAGATTAAAAGCCGCCTGCAGTGCAGGGGTTGTGTGTTTGTGTCTGTGTGTGTAAGGGCTGTGTGTGTTTGTGTCTCAGGGAGGATTCTGGACTCAACAACAGCCAGGCCCATATTGCGCTGAATGACCACAACTCTGCCCTCTTCCACGACAAGGACCCTGCTGACGGTACGACATGCACACAGAGTCACCCGCACACACACACACACACACACACACACACACACACACACACTCGCACACACTGACATTGTTGTGATCGTGACTGATGACCCAGATGCACATGCACCATTCCAGCACTCAGCCTGACTCCATACGGCACACAGCAGCCGCACAGCCGGGCCTGACCGGACCACATTCACTGCAACAGACTATAATGACAGAGCTATACACTCTCTGCAGCTGTAATCACCGGGCCAGGCCACGAGGATGCGCCTGTCTCTGCACTAGCTGTGTTGTTAACCCAGCGCTCTGTGTGTGCTTGTGCATGTGCGTGTGCGTGTCTCCTCTCAGAGCGTGACTCGGACTCGGACAGTGACCTGTCCCTGGAGGACGACCAGAGTGGCTCCTACGCCTCCACTCACTCCTCCGACAGCGAGGATGAGCCCTACCCCCCCGAGCACTGCTGGGAGAACCTGGCTGCTCACAACAACGACAAGCTGCCCCCTCACAGCACCCCGAAAGGTACCCCTCCCCGTTGCTCTCCCTCCCTCTCTCTCTTTCTCTCAAGTTCAAATTCAAATTCAAATTCAAAGGAGCTTTATTGGCATGACCAATCACAATATAGCCAAAGCAGAAACAAATGTACTATCAAACAAGGCAAATAGAACATGACCAGTGGAACAGTGGAACGAACATCATACATAGTAAAATAAAATAAAATAAAATATAGACCATATTTGGTTTATGTATCAAAATCTGTGTCATGACAATCATGACCAAAAAAAAGGCAATGAACCCGACTGTTTGTATTTTGTTTTACAATGGAGTCCCGCAGGCTGGTGTCTCACTGTGTCCCGCAGGCTGTGCAGGGGACACACACTGGGCTGCTGTGATGGCCGTCGCTGCTCCTCTCCCAGCAGGACGGGGAGTGTGCAGCACTTGGGAGCACTCTGAATTCAGGGCTTTGCGTTTTGAATTGTATAAACTGTGTCTCCCTGATCTGTGCATATTGAGGGCAGGACAGCAGGAAGTGCGCTCTGTGTCCAGCTCCCGTCACACTGGCTGCACAGATGCTCTGCTCTGGACAACTAGGGGTTTCTGTAGCGGCCTTTTGCGACGGCAAGGCTGTGGTCGCTGAGCCTGTATTTAGTCAGATTTTGTCTCTCTTTTATATTTTTGATGTTTAAGTATTCAGCCAATTTAATATTTCTATTCAAGGCCGGAGCATTCCAGTTTGTTTTGAAACTTATTCTCTTCTCCATGCTTTTGTGTATTTGTTTTTCCGATACATGTCAATTTTCCCAATTGTTGTTGTTTTGGTCATTGTGTGTCCGGGGCTCTGTGTGTCGGGGCTCTGTGTGTCCAGGGCTCTGTGTGTATTGTTGTTTTCGCAAATCGTGTCTTTATGGCATAAAATGCCCGGTGTGCCTCGTCTTCTAGTGCGTTCAAAGCCAGGCTGGTGACGCACTGATGCTCAGGCCCAGGTGTGTGCAGCTTGTGCAGTGCTCTAATACGGTGTTTCCCAGAGTGAAGCGGTACCTGTGTCCCTGAGATCGGGCTTTCTTCTGGAAAACCATAACTCTTGTCCAGATGGACTGCCAGGGCCCAGGTCTGATTGTGCTGCTCCAGCAGGCCCGGCTCTGTGGGCGACAGCAGCACCAGGTCCTCTGTAGAGCAGGAGCTGTATCTCTGTATCGAGGAGAGCGAGGCCGGGGCGTCAGACCCTCGACACTGTGGCCGCTCACTGATATAGATGTTGAACAGTGCTGGACTCAGACCGCAGCCCTGTCACACCCCACAGCCCTGAGTGAAGAACTCTGTCATTTTGTAGTCAATCCTTACTCTTGTTTTCTGTGTACATTGATTTCATTACATTATAAACTTTACCCTCGACACCACTTTGAAGGCGCCTAGAATATAGTCCTTCAAGTCAATGAAACGGGCAAATATTTTTCTTTTGCTTTATTGGTGGACGTGTTTGTCTGTGAGGGTGTGTGGGGTGTAAATATGATCAGTAGTGCTGTGATTTGGGAGAAAGCCAGTCTGACTCAGGACACTGTGGTGAGGAAGGCCAGTATCCGGTACTGCAGAACTCCTTCCCCAGGTTGCTGCTCACACACGCTTTAGTGTCTCACAGTACCTTCAGCGTGAATCTGGGTTGTGTGGTTGATGATGTTTCTGGTTGGATACATTTCTTAAATCTGTCCGTATTTTTTTGCATTCTTCATCAAACCATTCCTCAGTGTGTCTGTGTTTATTCTGTTGTTTTTTTGGTTGGTTTTAATTGTGCCATTACAGCAGCCTGATCAAAAATTGAGTTGATGTGTGCAGCTGCCAGATTTAGTCCTGTCACATTTGGTTGGTCCTGTGTGTTTAGGAAGGTGTTAATGAAGTTAGTAATTTTAGTTTAACTGGTTGCTTTATTAAAGGTGTCTGTGCAGTTTGGAGCCCATCTGTGTTACAGGGCTGTGACAGCATGTTGTGACTGTGGCCTGCAGGAACACAGTGATTTGATTATGATCAGAGAGGGGATGTTGTGTCCTGACAGTGAAAGCGTTTATAAGACTGGGGTCCCTGTCAGTGAGGGCGTAGTCCACTACACTAGTCCCAAGAGCTGAGCAATACATGAACCCGGCTCTCCCTCTCCAGCTGGCTCACCTCGTCCCGCAGCCGCTGAGCGAGGCCGGCCTCGGGGAGACGGGTCGGCACGAGCTCCCGGGACTCAGCGAACTCCAGCTCCAGCAGGGCCCAGCTCTCTCGAATGGGCTGCATATGGCGGGGGAGTGAGAGGTTGGCAGGGGGTTTCGTGTCACGTGTGGTGTTCTCTGCTGCGGGGACATCGTCTTCGTCAGGGGTGGGGTGTTGGTGGTCTTAATCCTTTTTGTTGGTTTTGAATATAATTCCATATATTGATCTCTGATGTTGCTTATTTCCAATTAATAATTAATTTCACCAAGAAAAAACACACATAACTATATTTTTTAGGAGCTCATCTTGCTAGTGACTGCTCTCTCGTGCTCCGTCTCTCCCCCTCTCTCTGTCTCTCACGGTCTCTCCGTCTCTCTCTCTCATTCTGCCCACGCTCTATTTCAGCTACAGTTCATGAACTGTCCTCTCCTGTCCTCTCCTCTCCCGCAGTGGACAATCTGCTGCAGCCCTACTGGCCGGGGGAGTTTGTGACGACGGCGAGCGAGAGTGAGGGCGTTGGGGGGCCGGAGCGGCTGACGGTGGAGTGTGGGGGGGGGCAGGAGGCCCTGCTGCAGGACCGGCCCCGCGAGAACGGACACGGTTTCCACAGGGATGGCACCCTGCCCGCCCTGCCGCACCCTGGCGCCCTGCCACAGAAAGGTGAGGACACACTAGGCACACACTCGTGGAGCTGAGGGGGACATGGGGAACACTGGGCTCAGAGCGTTATCGCGTTATCTCTCGTCTCTGCACTGAGTGCCCGGCTGTGCCATGTCTCTGATGCCCCTCTCTGTCCCCCGCAGGCATCCTGAAGAAGAAGCCGCTGCCCCCCATCGCAGAGAAGGGCAGCATCACCCGCATTCACAATGAGCTGTCTGGGGGGGGGCGTCCCGCCTCGTCACGCGGCTCCTCCTCCAGCGAAGGCGGCCGCCCCCCCCGGCCCCGCCCCACCCCGCTGGACCCGCCCAACGGCCTGCTGCCCCAGAGCCTGCCCCCCCACAGCCTGCCACCCAATGGCCTGCCCCCCCACAGCCTGCCGCCCATCGCCATGAGCATCCGCACCGGCCCCGTGGATGAGGACTCGTCCGGCTCCGAGTGAGTACCGCCAGGCCCGGCTCGGCCCGGCTGTGACAGAACACCCTGCCACACTGTCTGGGCTGAGGCCCACGCCACCCAACACAAGGGCACGGTGTGGCACCAGCCCAGCCCAGCCCAAACTAGCCCAGACCAGACCAGACCAGTCCTGACCATCATCTGGCCCGAGACAGCCATCTCTACCTGCCCTGGGCTGCCTCTCCGTGTTCTCTCCTGTTGTTGCCATCCCCTCTTTGTGTCTCTCTCTCTCTTTCTCTCTTTCTCTGTCTCTCTCCCTGGACACACAGCTGTCTCTGATTGATAGATGTTTAGCCGTGCCACCCTGAGCACTGTGCCCAGGTGCCAGTGCGACCTGCGGCCCTGTGTGAGATTTCCCAGACTGCACTTGGGGCCGTGGAGTCTCCCTGACTAACCTGCCTTTCTCTCCTCTGTTTCCTCTCTCCAACGCTCCCAGATTCCTCTTCTTTAACTTCCTCCATTAATGCATCGTGGTGCGCATCCAGACTAACCAGCCTCCCCCCCCACTAACACACCAGAGATGCATACTGTGCCACATTCCTCTCGCTCTCTGTTCAGTCTCTCTCTCCCTCTCCCTCCTTCTCTATTCCCATAGTCTGTCTTTTCCTCTCCTCTCTCTCCACTCTGTCCTGTCTCCGCTCTCACCCCACAGAGTCAGCATCATGACCACGCATTGTTTTTTTCCTTCTTCCTTCCTCGTTTTTCCTCCGTTCTGTTTTGTTTTGTTCCCCTTCGTTCCACACCTCCCACCCTCCTCCTCCACCCCCCTGTGAGCAGCAGTGACAACACCTCAATCTAGCCCTGGCTGGGACCCGGACCCGGGGCGTGGCTGTGGTGCCTGGGCTGGGCACAGCGCACAGAGACTGGCAGTGTAGTGGCGGCCCGGCCCCGCGAGGACGCCCGGGCCTGGAGGACGACCTCATCACCGGCGCGCTGTTTCACTGTCCTCTCATGCCAGCGCCGGCTCTGGACCGGGCCCCTGCACTCCGGCACTGGACACTAAGCTTCCCAGGGGCCTCGTTGGTGGATCTCAATATAAAATTTTTACAAATACTTGAATGGACGCACTGTCCTCTCCCGCTGCGTCTCCGGAGCGTTGCTGGACCCGTGGGGAACCTGTGGCCCCCGTGTTTGACTACTGAGGATGAAACGCACTGGGGCGCTGTTTTGTTTTTTAAGTGAGACACTGACACTCTTCCTCTCCACTCGGCCGGCCTGGGCCGCCTCCCACGGACCGCAGTCTTCAGGGATTTTTGTATATCAGACATCAGGGGGGCTGTATGGCTTTCAACACACGTGGCACAATGTTTTCTATGATGATTATGATGATTTTTCAGTCTCTGATGCAAGTGTGCCAGTGGCAGTGAGCCTGGCAGGAGGTGGTAGTGTGAGTGTGAGAAAGGAAGAGGAAGAGGGGTCAGAGGTCAGGACGGACCCTCGGCAGGAGGCTCCCTCTGTGCTGCCCCACAATGATGCCAGGATACCATCCCTGCAGGGACGGCTGGCGCGGGGTCAGAGTGACTGCCTGACTGTGAGTGAGTGAGTGTGTGTGTGTGTGAGAGTGAGTGTGTGTGTGTGTGAGAGTGAGTGTGTGCATATGTGTGTGTGTGAGAGTGAGTGTGTGCGTGTGTGTGTGTGTGAGAGTGAGTGTGTGCGTGTGTGTGTGTGAGTGAGTGTGTGAGAGTGTGTGTGTGTGTGTGTGTGTGTGTGTGTGTGAGAGTGAGTGTGTGTGAGTCTGAATGTGTGTGTGAGAGTGAGTGTGTGCATATGTGTGTGTGTGAGAGTGAGTGTGTGCGTGTGTGTGTGTGAGAGTGAGTGTGTGCGTGTGTGTGTGTGAGTGAGTGTGTGAGAGTGTGTGTGTGTGTGTGTGTGTGAGAGTGAGTGTGTGTGTGTGTGTGTGTGTGTGTGAGTCTGAATGTGTGAGTGTGTGTGTGTGTGTGTGTGTGAGAGTGAGTGTGTGAGAGTGTGTGTGTGTGAGATTGATTGTGTGTGACTGTGAGAGAGTGAGTGAGTACGTGTGTGTGTGTGTGAGTGTGAGTGGCCGAGTGTGAGAAACCTGCCTTTTACCACCAAGCCTTGATTTTGTTATTACACTGGGATACAGACAAAATGTAAATAAAGAAACATGTGAAAACGCTGGACATGAAGAAGCTGCCGACGCCGGACTGTATCGAGGATTTTCTACTTTTTCTCTCTTTCTTTGGAGGAAATTTTATAGCGATTGTTCCTACGAGACTCTGCAACTAAACTGAAACAAACAGGAGAAAAGACTCGGAAAGATTTCTGACTTGAAGGACATTTTGTATCTGTTGTTGTTTTTATTTAAGAGGAGAAACTGCTGTTGGAGACGAGCTGTTCATACTGTATAGGTTGTGTATAATGTGAGTAGTGTAGCAGTGTAGCCCCGCACTGTAGGACTGTGGAGAGCAGAGCCGCGGGCGGGACGGAGCTCACACACACGCCTGGACCTTCACACAACACAACACAACACGACGTTCTTATCAGTGGCTCAGTGTGTCCGACTCTCCCTCTGTTCTTTGTGTTACTGAGCACAGGGCCCCGTCTTCCCTCTGAGACACACACACACACACATTTCTATACCCTGTAATGCCCCTGTCCGAAGGCCAGGGCTGTGTGTGTTGTGTCTGGTGTGTCTGTGGGGTCTGCCCGGAGCCCGCGGGCCGGTCCTGCTCTCTGGGGATCCTGGGGGACCTCTGGGCCACGTGCTGAGACCCCTGCTGTGCTGATGTTGTCCAGGCCGGTCTCTGGTGTGCGACCCCATTGGACTCCAGTTACTGTTTACAATTGGACTGTTTCTATAAGTCTAGTTTGCATCGCTGATCCAACCTATATTCACGTGGGAAATAGGAATAATAATAATAATAATAATAATAATAATAATAATTGCACACCAGAGACCAGCCCCCCGGCCCCCCAGGGATCAGCCGCCCCAGAGCCACGGCTGCCTGTACGTTCTGAGACGGCGATAGCTAGAAATATATTTTTGAATGAAAAGCCTGTTTCACGACCCTGACTGTAGGGATCCACCGTCTCCTTTTCTGTTCGGATGCTTTTTTTTAAGCAGGTATTTTTATTTATTACTTTTTTGACTACTGTGCCGAGGAGTCTCTCTCGTTTCGATTCTCCTTCTCCCTCCCAGCTGCTTTTTAGGACAATAAACCTGAGTTTGGAACCCAAGCTGTGCGTCACCTTCACTCGCAGTCTGTGATTCCTCCACTGGGGGGCGTCTCTGTGTCCCAATCCACTAGGACTCTATGGTGCTGTTTAAGACTACTAAAGCCTGATTTATACTTCTGTGTCAGCGTCTCTGCGTACATGCACGGGCGTCGCATAGGTGTCTGCCAACATACTTGACGCGTGGATCACAATGTAAAGAAAACAAAACCCTTTTCTATGGTGCACCTAGGGTTGTATGGATGTAAATCAACACACACTGTTAATGCCGTGTTACTGAAACTACACGCACACACATATTGCATCCTGTACGTGCAGATCTATATTGTCTTGCTATAGTTAGCTAGAGACTCAACACCATTGCCACTATAGCCAAGTGCATAGTTTGCACTTAAGTCGCCCTGGAAATGGGGCGTCTGCCAAGAAATAAAAATAAAAATAATAATAATAGCCGCTTTTCAATTCAACAGTAAATCTGTGTGTGAGAATTTCTCCCTCATATCCGTTCTGTTACTAAATATTTGAATTAAATGCATATACGGGGTTTCAGCTGTAAGCTCCTCATACCTCAGCTATAAACCTGTCAAAAGTTTTAGAACACCTGCATTTTTCAATTTATTATTGAAATTTACGCAGTTTAACGTCTCAATGTATTCTTTCTACAATGGAAATCAAATTTTGTTCGTAAAGTTCTTCCCAACACTGTTGCAGAAGTTCTCGCAAATGTGTTGCACTTGCAGGTTGCTTTGCTTTCACCCTTCTGTCCAGTTCATCCCATGCTTTGGGTCAGTATCTTGCTGTAGGATGAACCCCTGACCAACTAGGCGTATACCAGAGCGTATTGCATGGTGCTGCACAGTGCTGTGGTCGCCGTTTTGGTTCAGGGTGCCACTCGCTCTGTGCAAGTCGCCGACTCTGCATCCAGCAAAAGAGCCCCAGACCATCACCTCCTCCATGTTTGACAGTTGGTGTCACTGAGGAACCATCCTCTCGCCTACTCGACGGCGTACAAAAACCCTGCATGATGAACCGAAAATTTCACATTTTGATTAATCGGTCTATAAGACCTTCTTCCAGTCTTCAGTAGTCCACTGGCGGTGCTTCACGGCCCAGGCAAGCCTCTTGTTCTTATTTTGCCATCTTAGCAATGTTTTTTTTTACTGCCACTCGACCTGTCAACCCTGCAGCTCGAAGTCTTGTCTTCACAGGTGACACTGAGACTTGCTGACTTTGACCAGTGTGAAGCTGTGCTTGAAGCTGCTGTCCTGTGAGCCGCCTCTCATGCAAGCCGTTGACTCTCAGAGACGTGTCTTCTGGTTCTGTTGTGGCTTTGGCTCTGCCAGGCCTCTCCCTGTCAGTTTCCTCCAGTTTCCAAGTGCCTATTGATGGTGTAGGAAACTGTACTTAAAAACTGTGCTTACATTTCAATAAAACTGGGAAAATGGGGGTGTTCTAAGACTTTTGAGCGGTAGTGTACTTCTCCAACCGCTGAGCCGCAGTTTAGGCAGGCTGTACTGAATATTAAACATTATTATTATTAATAATAATATTATACAGCCCAGTCTGGTCTTTGCAATACAGTTAGTCATTGTGAAAGATTTATAATCATGTTGATTGGTGAAACACGTGATTTTCCACACATCACATATTCATTATTAAATATACGCGTCTCTACGCAGAAGAATAAATCAGCCTGAAGACAAACACGAAGACATCTAATGAGAAAATCAAGTGTTTATTTAGAGAAGCTGGCATGCAGTTCAGGTGCACACATGAGCCGAGATTCTGGATCCAGTCGGTCCTTTCACAGCAGAGAAACACAACAGCACAACGGCACGCAGCACACTGAGGCGCCTGGAGCGGCCCGGCCCAAGAGCAGGTGAGGACAGAGTGCGTCAGGGCTGTCAATGGGGGCCGGTGTGTCAGTGCTTCAGTGACCGAGTGTGTCAGTGTGTGGGTGTGTCAGCATGTGCTCTGTGATTCATTAACAGCTGGGTTGTCACAATGCACTTGTTTGTTTAGAAGTGTGTGTGTGTGTGTCTCAGTCCGAGGGGTCTACTGTGGTGGGAGTGCAGGGGCTCCAGGCACCCAGAGGTGTTAGTGTTAGTTAGTTCCAGTCCAGTCCAGTGAAAGGGTTGTGGAGTTTTATCCCAGTCCCTACAACCAGGGGGGTTGAGAGGGTCAGTGTGTCCAGAAAAATGGTACAGTGCTACCTGACTGGACAGGACTGGGAGTGAGAGAGAGCAGCGCCTTGGATTAGCCTGCACTGACGCACACAGGGCCCCTGGGGGCCGCTCAGGAAACAGGTTGGGCTTCAGTTACTCAGACCCCAGAGCGTCACATCAGAGCGCTGATGACACAGAGCAGCAGAACACGCACACACTCACAGCACCCTGAGCCGCAGTGTAGCAGAGACCACAGAACCAGAGCGTCAGCTGTCCTGCGGCCCCGCGACGGCGGTCCGGTGTAACCCCCGGGGGCCCTGGAGGGGCTGCGCCACACCACCTCCTGACAGGGGCCACTTACCCCCCTGGCATACTAACTGTAACACATCATAATAAAGGTCACTCGCACATTGCAACAGCCTGGGATGGGGGGTGGTGCCCGGCGATGAACACGGCCTGCTGCCGTGGGGGCACGGTTTTGGCCAAGCTCCTGCGCATCCAGACGGCCAAGAGCAGGAAGACCAGCTGCGTCCGTCCATCTGTCCCCAGTCTGTGCAGATGGGCCTGGGGGGTGGGGGTCTTCACAGGAGCGTCGTCAGCCCCGGAGCCTGTGCTCACAGTGGCCCCCCCACTCTGGGCAGGGCCCTTGGGGGCACCAGGCGGCTCCGTCCGGTGTAGGTAGGCAGCTGGGAGGCCCGGGGGGGGGCAGCTGAAACACAGATGGGGCATGAGGCCGGGGCCAGGGCCGGGCAGGCGTCGACACGCAGCTGCACTTGGAGCCCCCCCACCCGCCCCAGGAGACTCACCTGTCTGTGCCGCCATCGGGGGGGGCAGGGGCCCCAGTGTGGCCGCCCTGCCGCCATGTTTGGGGATGCCGGAGGGGGGGGTCGGCCGCAGAGCCGGGATGGCGGTTCTCCGGGCCTGGGGACGCCGGTCCGGTCCGGGTGGGGCGCATCTCTTGGCTGCACCCGGGTTCCTGCACAGCTCCGACTGCAGCGGGAAAAATACATGTGTGACAGAGAGAGGCTGGACAGCATACACAGACACGCACACGTCAAACAGAAGTGTTGAGTGAGAGTCAGTGAGTGTGTGTGTGAGAGTGCGTGTGCGTCAGGGAGTTGTGCGTGTCTGTGTGCAGCTCGAGGGTATTGTGTAGGTATGGGTACCTGGTAGGGGTGGGGGGCGCTGCTGGGGGCCGGTTTCCTCATGGCTGAGGATTCGAGAGCCCCTTGGGGGGCATCGGCGGCGGCGCTCGTCTTCCTGGGGGGCTTCTTCCCGTCTTCCAGCTGGGGTCGGGGTGAATTCAGGGGGTTCGGCCGGGCCTGCTTGCCCTCCGTGTCTGAGCTGCCCGGCGCCGTGGGGGGCGTGGTGGCCGGGGTTGGGGGGCTGCGGGGCGGAATGAGGGGTGCCCGGGTGAAGCTGGGGGAGAGCGCGCCAGGGCGTCTGGCAGGGGGGGCCCGAGAGCGGGGGCCAGCTGTGTCTGTCACCATGGCAGCCCTGGGCTGTGGCAGAGGGGGTTTAGCTGCCTTGCTGGGAGCCGGTCTGCTGGGAGGAGGCTGGGCCCTGCCTGTGGCCTTGCCTGTGGCCTTGCCTGTGGCCCCGCTGCGGGGCGGAGACTGACCGCTCGGGGGGGCAGCGGGGCAGGAGGGCCCCTCGGCCATGGGTGCTGGGGAGATGGAGGGCAGCAGGTCCTTCACCGGACTGTCTCTCACCACATAGGTCTCCCGGCGCGGGCAGCGTGGCTCCGCCCCCCCGCCGTTCTCTTTGCGCGCGCCGCGACGCAGTTGCCGGGCCAGACGGTTCGCCTCCAGGGATATCTGCTCCAGCCGCTCTGCGCTCAGGGGGCTCCAGCTCGGCGCCCCGGCCCCCCTGGCCCCCTGCAGAAGCTCCGCCTCTGGGACGTTGAGGTCCAGAGTCTTCGCCACACAGCGCCCGGCGAGCCGCACTGGCCCCACCAACACCTCCTCCTCCTCGCAAGCGTCCTGCAGCTCCCGACTGCAGCGACACACAGAGACACACTCTTATTAACATGGGTTTCATCATTTCATTGTTAGCACACAAGCTGTACCAGAATGAGTGGAGGTTGAAGACGGTACCTGTCTGACGGCGAGTCGAGGCTGAAATCAAACGTCTCCTCTGTTATGAAGCGCACGTCTGAAAGAGAGAGAGCAGGCGGGTCACACCTCCACTGCAGAGCCACAGAGTTCAGTTCAACTTAGGGAACCTCTTATCTTATGGAGCAACCAACTTCATCAGTTACACAATTTAAAAAGTAAAATGTAAGAAAATTATTACTCAATGGAGAATTTAGTAATTGAGGGTTGAGATCCACTGTATTATGGGATGTGCAGCTTCATAACACAGCTCGTCACTTTGTACACCCCCATCGTGTCAACATGTTGATGGAGGTGCGTCCTTACCTTCCCCCGCCAGCAGCTCCATCCCGCCGGGCGGCTGAGCAGGAGAGCGGGCTGCAAACACAAGCACACAGCCGGGTGAGCTTCACCAGTACACCGCAGACCTGCTCACTACACACAGGCCGCACAGCTGTCTGCTCTGTGACTGGTGGACGAGGCCGTGCGGGTCCGGCTGCTGTGCTGGTTTGAATCTGGAGACTCTGGCTCCTGATTGGCTGCGCGGAGTTCCGTGCCGCCCGGACTGATTAAGCAGGAACACCCGGCACGCTGGAGCGGAAACGAGCTCACGGCTGCGGCAGACAACAGCGCCGGCGCGAAGCAGACACATGTCTGCGGGTTTTACAGTCATTGTCACATTGCCGTGTTTAATACGGCGCTCAGAGCTCTGCCTGGCCGGCCCGGTACCTGTGCGCTGTGCTCGACTTGCGTCAGACGGGAAGAGGGTCATTGCCGTACCGCAGCGCAGGAAGTGCCGGGGTCCGCGCCTCTGCGCTGTTCATGCTGCTCCAGTGATCTCCGAGCAACATGGCCGGGATCCCGCCGGACTCATGGCAGCCCGCCACCGTCTCTCTGGACACGACGTGAGTGCCGCCGCAGAGCCGGCCCGGCTGCGTGTCTGCTGGAGCTCCGGCGCGGCCAACAGTGGTGACTCGTAGTGCAGAATCCTTGAGCGGCCGACGTCTTGTCTTACGTCCTGTGTTATATCTAGACATGCTGCCTTTTTTCCGTTGCCTCATGTAGATTCATGTTTTGTTTTACTTGTTAACATAACGCCTTTTCTAACAATATACGTAAACAAATGTATTAATAATTATAATAATAGCTCATAATATAGTTCCGGACTACAAAATTAGGGTGGTAGTTTTTATCTGTTCACACAGCCATAAACATGTTAATCAGATGACTGAGGTGATGAGTGTGTGCGTGCTATGAGCAGTGTGTAATAGTGAGCAGTGTATAGTGAAGTGTGTGCTGTGCTTCAGGATGGGCACCATCGTGCTGGAGCTGTACTGGAAACACGCCCCCAAAACCTGCAAGAACTTCGCTGAGCTGTCCAGGAGGGGCTACTACAATGGCACCAAGTTCCACCGCATCATCAAGGACTTCATGGTCCAGGGGGGCGACCCGACTGGCACCGGTGAGCCTGAACGCACACGCACACACACACCCACACACCAAATGTGCCGGGGTGGGGTGAGGTCTGTGCTGATGGCTGTGGGATGTTGTTGCAGGACGGGGGGGAGCCTCTATATATGGCAGACAGTTTGAAGACGAGCTGCATCCAGAACTCAAGTTCACAGGTACCGGTACTGTTTCATTGTATTGCTACTGCAGTGGTGTTCCAGTCTGCGTGAGCCGTGTTCAGTGCTGCCGTGTCTGCAGTGCCTTTGTCACGCAGCGAGTTGTGCGTAGAGTGGATACTTCTCACAATACAGAGAGGATGGTTCCTGATACCAGAACACTGTTTTACCCGAGGTCTGTGGTATGATGACTCGCTCCCTATGCTATCATTAAGACACAGGCTGCATTTAATCATTATTTATATTTCATTTCTTTTGCTTGTCCTTTGTATTCTGTTCATTAATGCAATGTTTATTTTTAATAGATACCTGTACTGAAGATTTGTTTTTATTATTTTACATTTGCACTGGTGGCTGCTGTGCTCGTGACCGCAGCACAGTGTTGTCGGTACCTCTCGGGGACGCGGCAGGGGGTCAGCTGGTACGAACCTGTGTATCTGTGTCCTCAGGCGCTGGTATCCTGGCGATGGCCAACGCCGGCCCCGACACCAATGGCAGCCAGTTCTTCCTGACGCTGGGGCCCACGCAGTGGCTAGATGGCAAGCACACCATCTTCGGGCGCGTGAGCCAGGGCCTGTCCGTGGTCAACCGCATAGGCATGGTGGAGACCAACACCCAGGACCGGCCCGCCGACGACGTCAAGATCCTCCGGACCTCCCTGCCCTGCTGACCCGGACCCTCAACCTCTTGTCTTCATTTTATATCGTTTGTACAGTGAACACCCCGGCTGAACTCAGACCCACGACCTCTACCTGAATAAAGTCTTTTTACAGAATTTTTAATCTTTCTCTTTAGTCTCTCATGTGATCATTGATCACCAATTATGATTATGATTATTATTATTTATTTCTTAGCAGACGTCCTTGTCCAGGGTGATTTACAAAACACAGGAGCAATACAAAGTGCAATAATACAGTGCAGTACAAGGCATAATACATGTTACTAATTCTAATTTACACAAGTGTATACGAGATGTACAGTAAACAATATGAGGTCTTATATCCTAGATTGTAAAACCTGATATGTGCAGACAAAATGTGAAGTCGCAGTCAAGGGCCAAGGGAGAGGGAGCATAGAAGAAATCAAAATAAACAATACAAAATGGTGTATAATTGCTATCATAAAGGAGAGTAAAGGACTAAATTACAAGTGCTGTCGGAAGAGATGCGTCTTGAGTTAGCGCCGGAATGAGGTCAAGGACTCGCTGTTTTGACTTCGGTGGGCAGGTCGTTCCACCACTTAGGGGTCAGGGATGAGAAGGAGCGGCTCTGGAGGAAGGGGAGTGGAGAGGAGGCAGAGTTAGTCTTCTGGCACTGGAGGAGCGCAGTGGTCTGGAGGGGATGTATGGAGAGACGAGTGACTGAAGGTAGCTTTGTGCAGTGTGGTCCAGACAGCAGTAGGTGACGGTCAATGTCTTGAACTGAATGCGTGCCGCTATCGGGAGCCAGTGGAGGGAGCGGAGCAGTGGAGTAGCGTGTGTGAATCGGGCAGAGAGACACCAGACGAGCCGCAGAGTTCTGGATGAGCCGGAGCGGCGGGTAGTGGATGCAGGCAGGCCGGCCAGGAGGGAGTTGCAGTATCCAGGCGGGAGAGGATCAGGGACTGGACGAGCAGCTGAGTCGAGTAGTCGGTGAGGAAGGGACGGATCCGGCGTATGTTGCTCAGGAAGAATCTACAGGTGCGTGTCAGCGTGGTGATGTGCTGGGTGTAGGAGAGCGCAGGATCGAGGGTGACTCCTAGATTTTTAGCAGAAGAAGGAGAGTGCGAGTGCATCCAGGTGGAGATAGCAGAGAAACAGGAAGAGATGCGAGTGGGGATGAGAGGGTCAGAAGAGGGAAAAGACAGGAAGATCTGGGCATCATCAGCATAGAAGTGGTAGAAGAAACCATGGGATACGATGAGGGGGCCCAGGGAGCGAAAGAGAGAGTGTAAAGAGAGAACAGGAGCGTGCCCAGGACGGAGCCTTGGGGAACGCCTGTGAGGAGAGGTTGGGGGTGGATGAGGAGCCTCGCCATGTCACTTGATAGGTCCGGTCGCTGAGGTAGGAGGAGTACCAGGTGAGAGCAGTCCCAGAGATTCCAAGGTCAGCGAGGCAGGAGAGGAGGATGGAGTGATCAACGGTGTCAAATGCAGCGGAGAGATCAAGGAGGATGAGGACTGAGGAGAGGGAGGACGCTCGAGCACAGCTGAGGGAGTCAGTGACAGCCAGGAGAGCCGTCTCAGTAGAGTGAGCTGTGTGGAAGGCGGATTGCAGAGGATCAAGAAGTGAGTGATGAAAGTGGTTACATTATGTGTTCTTTTCTTGGCATATGATGTGTATATCCACATACAGAATGTGGTTTAGGGTTGGATTCAGTCTTCATTCCAGCTTTTGAGTTAATTTGTAATTATTTAGGAACATAACAACATAAGAAAGTGTCCAGTCAAGAGGAGCCCATCCGCCCCATCGTGCTCGTTTGGTGTCCATTAATATCTAAGTGATCAAGGATCCTATCCAGTCTGTTTTTGAATGTTCCCAAATTGTCTCTTCAGCCACATCGCTGGGGAGTTTGTTCAGATTGTGACGCCTCTCTGTGTCTTGAATGCCTTGAAGCCCAATTTCCATTTGTGTCCCGGGTGCGTGTGTCCCTGCTGATCTGGAAAAGCTCCTCTGGTTTGATGTGGTTGATGCCTTTCATGATTTTGAAGACTTGAATCAAGTCCCCACGTAGTCTCCTCTGTTCCAGGGTGAAAAGGTTCAGTTCCTCAGTCTCTCAGTAGGACATTCCCTTCAGACCTGGAATAAGTCTGGTTGCTCTCCTCTGAACTGCCTCTAGAGCAGCGATATCTTTCTTGAAGTGTGGAGCCCAGAACTGTCCACAGTATCCAGATGAGCTCTAACTAGTGCATTGTACAGTCTGAACATCACTGCCCTTCTACACTTTTGACAATATACCCCAGCATTGCGTTTGCCTTTTTTATTGCTTCCCCACATTGTTTGGATGGAGAAAGTGAGGAGTCCACGTAGACTCCTAGGTCTTTCTCATGCGTTACTTCATCTAGTTCTAATCTTCCCATAGTGTAATTTAACTGTTTTATGGATGGGACCGCATTATTTAATATAGGATCATTCACAACAGACAAAAATGAAACCACACTATCGCACCGTAACCAGATATATTCTTCTACACCAGAGACTCATAGGGCCCAGACTCATTTTGGTGCTAATTTGATGAAGTTGCCCCGAATTCGGTGGAACTACGCAGACCATCTTATCCTACAATCTCCCTTCGTGTTTGTTTTGCTCATGCTCATCAAGTGAATCACTTTTAATCGCCTGCTACAGGTAGAAATGCATATTTACTGAACACATAATTAACGTGCAATGCATATTATGAGTTAAATGATATTTCCAGTAAATCTGAACACGGTATATCAGATCGGGAATGTATTATATTGATACAAGATGTATGCTATTTGTCTAAAAGTGTTCGGGGAAAACCAAAATAAAACAATGCACATGTAAAGGAGGCTGTTTATTCACTGGACCTTCTTTAGGAGCGCTTCTGAAGTTTTAAGAGTACGGATATTTAAATCTAAGCAACAACAGCAACAACAACAACAACAACATAAACAGGTCAATTGAACACACTCACTACCTAGTTACTACAGTGGATGGTACTAATGTAGTTAATGCCAAATACAACAAACCAACTGGCTGAAGACTCTCAAAATATTCTGCCAACTGAACTATTCATAATTAAATATTACATTAAATTATTTAAAATCTTTTTATTTATTTATTTTTTGCAACAAAGCCAGTTCCATCCCTAATATATTACACATGGTGGGGCAGAGACTATATGTCACTTTAGTATTACATTGCAAATAAATATTTGGGTAAACTGAACGTATACTAAATTAATGAATGCTTATTGATATACACTCGAGTCTTTTCCCTTAGACAAGGGGATTTCAAGAACAAAGAAAACTTACATTAAAAAAGAGAAAAACATCTTAGAATTTGTCATTAGCTTTGGTTAGCACACTGAAATGTGTAATTAAAACACACTGTCAGCAAATAGGTTACATTTTCCATACGATGTTGAATACCTAGTTTCCAGAGGTGTAAATCATATATCTACAATAATAATCAATAATAATTCCAGTACAGCCTTCAATACATTCTAAATGATTTCAGAAAGTTTGTAATAATACGACACTCGTTTTCATCATGTAAAACACGGATCAACCTGTACTGTGTATTTGTAATGTTGAGGTTGCAAAACTCAGGACTAAAAACAGTTAAAAAGGAAAACCCAGTTTCATTATTGGGATGAAAGTGCACTGGGGTCCCACACTGCCCTGCTTTCAGACTCGCAGCACACAACCCGCGCCGCTGGCAGGCAGTCGGGTCTTTAATGTGAGTAAGGATGCAGTTTTCAGCTTCACTTCAGAAATACAGAACCATCGATATCAACAGCTAAACCTCGGAATATAATGTGGGCATTCACAACACTGTTAAATGTACAATTGCAAATTACTTTAGCATTATTAATGAACCCGTTCAGTTTCACTTCAGAAATAGATTTCAAATGAGCAGTTATTAACCGATACTGACAGCACTGCTGAGCGTCCCAATCCCTCACCTCACTGCCGGTCCGCACCTGCCCTGTCCGCGGCGCTGGTGTGCGGCTGCGCAGGGCGGCGGGCCAGGCGTGCACCCCGGAACCAGCATAAGGAATGACAGGGGCCTATGTGGGCGGGGCCTGTATGGGCGGGGCCAGGTACGACGCGGGCTCCATGGCGACCAGAGCAACAGTGCGCATTGTGACGACATGGCGCGCGGCGGCGGTGAGCGGCTCGGTTTCGCTCAGAGAGCAAAGCGCGGCCTGCTGTGTGTGTGTGTGTGTGTGTGTGTGTGTGTGTGTGTGTGTACGTGCATGTAGAGCTTTGTTTCTGTGCTGAAATCTTGTGTATAATGTCATCTTGTATGGTGTCTAATCATCATCGGATTACTAATCATACTAATGTGATGTACTTATGTAACTACCTGAAGCTTTATCTAAGACAACTCACCATCAGACAACATTGTAGACATTGACACAGAGTAGCAACATGGACTCAGCGCACACTGACACAGGAGCACAGCACAGCGACCTCCACACCGCAGGTGCACAAGAGCAGGGCCACGGCGAGTCGGATCAGTGCTCACCTCTGTGTTTCTGATCTCTGCAGGGAGGAGTGTGTGCTTCGGGAGCTCTCAGGAGCGCCGGCTGTTCCCGTCTCACTGCGCCCCCGACCGGCTGGGTAACACGCTGGCGCCTGTGCTGGGGGCCCCTCACCGCGGCCCCGGCTGCTACAAGAACCACACCGTGAGTGCCAGGCCCGGCGGGGCGGAGGGGTACTAACAACACTGCAGCGACGCTGTCCGTGTCCCTCACTCCGTCTCTCCCCGCTGCAGGTGGGCACCGTCGTGTATGAGCTGGAGAAGAAACCAGAGAGCCGGCGGGGATACACTCTGGCGGCTCGGACCGCTCCCCGCTTCCTGCCCACTGCACAGGTACGTCCCTGGGCCCCCCACGGCCGGCACAGCAATCAGACACACACATACACACCCCACACCCGTCTGTGAGTCTGTGTGTGAGTGAGTGAGTGAGTGTCAGCGAGTCATTGTGTAAGTGAGTCTGTGTCTGTGTGTGAGTATGTGTGTGTGTGTGTGTGTGTGTGTGTGTGTGTGTGTGTGTGTGTCTGTCTGTTAGCAAGTCTGTGAGTGAGTACGTGTGTCTGTCAGTGAGTCATTGTGTAAGTGAGTGAGTGAGTGTCAGTGAGTCATTGTGTAAGTGAGTCTGTGTGAGTGTCAGCGAGTCATTGTGTAAGCGAGTGTGTGGTCTCTGTCCTCTTGCGTATCTTGGTGATGACCTCATCTCTGTGCTGCAGACCGTCACCCCATCGCCCCAGCAGTACCAGCAGGACTGGACCCGCCCGCGCCCCCAGCAGGCCGGAGCCACACCCTTCTCCTCCAGCTCCCCAAGGTTCCTGCGCCGACGCGCCGAGGGGAACCCTAATCCCGGGTACGAGAGCGGCAATGCAGCACTGCGCCTGTATAGGATGTCACGCTGTAGTCTGACCCCACGGTGCATTGCACTCCAGTGAGGACTGCAGTCAGTTAGAAACTTTCCAGACTGAGACCATGAAGACCCGTCACTTATACCAGCTCTCCCTCCGTGTGCGTGTCTGTCTGCATGTGTGTATTCAGGCCGGGGACATACAGCCACGACACGCCCCGAAACAGCAAGGTCTCCTGGCCGATGAGGTTCGGCGCTCCGGACTGGAGCCAGGTGCCCCTTCTGGAGAGGAGGACCCTGAGGGCGGAGGTATGGGTGTCCGATGCATTGCCTGCCCACAAAAACACTGGAGTCCTCAGCATAGGCAAAGCTCTCCCAAGTGTGTTTTAAATTCCTGCATTATTTCTCTCCCTCTCTCTCAGCTCTTTTGTGACAAGGAGTTCCGCAAACACAAGAACCGGGTTGCCTACTTCAGCCTGTTCTACACCTGAGGCCCCCGCACGCCCTGCACACACCCACAACAGCTGATATAATCCATAGCTGTAATTATAAACACACTAGTATGTTATTGTAATAGAAATAAAAAAACAACTTACTTTAAATAAGATGACTTGGAAAGCTTTTTCACACCTAGTTTTCATCTCTGTTTTAGATTGAGAGGGAACATGCGAGTTTGTGCATGTCACACTGTGTGTGTGTATATCAGATTGTGTACGTGTCACACTGTGTGTATATTAGACTGTGTACGTGTCACTGTGTGTGTGTATCAGACTGTGTGTCACACTGTGTATGTCACACTGTGTGTGCGTGCGTCACACTGTGAGTGTGCATGTATATCAGTCTGTTTGCGTGTCACTGAGTATGTGTCACACTGTGTGTGTGCATATGCATATCACTGTCACACTGTACGTGTATTTCAGACTGTGTACGTGTCACACTGTGCATGTGTGTGCGTGTGCGTCAGTGTGCGTGTTTCAGACTGTGTGCGTCACACTGTGTGTATGTGCATGTGTGTGCGCGTCACACTGTGAGTATGTGTGTGCGCGTGCCTGTCAGTGTGTGCATCACACTGTGTGTGTGTATCAGACTGTGTGCGTGTCATACTGTGCGTGTGTGTGTGTATCAGACTGTGTGCGTGTCATACTGTGCGTGTGTGTGCGCGTGCATCAGACTGTGTGCGTGTCATACTGTGCGTGTGTGTGCGCGTGCCTGTCAGTGTGTGCATCACACTGTGTGTGTGTATCAGACTGTGTGCGTGTCATACTGTGCGTGTGTGTGTGTATCAGACTGTGTGCGTGTCATACTGTGCGTGTGTGTGCGCGTGCATCAGACTGTGTGCGTGTCACACTGTGAGTATGTTTGCGCGTGCCTGTCAGTGTGTGCATCACACTGTGTGTGTGTATCAGACTGTGTGCGTGTCATACTGTGCGTGTGTGTGTGTATCAGACTGTGTGCGTGTCATACTGTGCGTGTGTGCGTGTCACTGTGTATGTGCATGTGTGTGCGTGTGTCACACTGTGTGTATGTGCATGTGTGTGCGTCACACTGTGTGCGCGTGTGTATCAGACTGTGTGCGTGTGTCACACTGTGTGTATGTGCGTGTGTGGCTCATTCACTGTGTTTGAAATAAGAGTTAAGTCTTGCATTTGTACAAATTTTAATGTTGCTTCTTTCTTTTCTTATCTAATTTACAAAAAATATGACATATTTTCAATCAGGAATAAACAAAAGTCAACCAGAAATATATATTTATATACATTTACACATATTTCAAGGGATGGATTAAAAAAAAAAAAAAAAAAAAACATACTTTCACTTTTGGCCAGAGACACAAACTGCCCGGCGCCTTGGAGCGCAGCGGCCCGTCACAGGTGATGTCACAGGATTCACCCAGCGACTCAGGCAGGAAACCAGTGCAGAGCAGGAGTCGGAGCCAGTCACTGGGAGCGGTGGTCTCCTCCAGGGAGAGGACGGGGCTGTGCGGGGGGAGATCACCGGGCCCCGGTGCCCCTCCCAGGAGACGAGCGGGGAGGAGACCCTGCTGGTCTGAAGACGAGGGGCATCACGGCACGGCCGCACGCCTGGAGACCACAGCAACACAGACAAAACAAAGACACAAAAATCACACTAACTGGCACAACAACAACCGCAAACAAACACACTCTCTCTATCTCTCTCTCACCATCATTTCTTCCTGCGCACTTTGGGCTTCTTGACAGGCCGCAGGTATGGGTTGTCGATGAGGTTCTCCTCACTGGCCTTGCCCTGCGGCAGGGTGCCCCCCTGTGGCAGCATGGCGTTCTCCTTGTCGGCACCTGGCTCGTCCTGCGGCGAGAGACACGAGTGAGCGGGAGACAAGAACAGTGCTGGGGAGCATTGTGTGATCGATTGTTCCAGACACAGGGCAGGGCCCGGCCGGGCAGTATCGCTTTTCCCTGTAACACTGAGGTGTGTGGAGAGTGAGGGGCCATGGGGGCGGGGTTCTCACGTTGCCAATGCCCCCAGGCGTGTTCTCGGTGTCGGTCTGGTCGTCCTGCTCCGAGGAGTCCGTCTCCTCCAGCTGCTGCAGCTCCAGCTCTGACGGCAGCAGGGCGCTCAGGTAGGGGATGGAGCTGGGCCTCGCTGCGATCACTGCACACAGAGAAGGGGTTACTGCACTCTACTGCACACAGAGAAGGGGGAGGGAGACCAAGGGTTCTTGCACTGCACAGCAAGTGATGGAGAGAGAGAGAGAGAGAGAGAGAGAGAGACACAGAGGGAGGGAGTGGGGGAAGAGAGAGGTAGCTGCTGTGTGGAAGAGAAGAGAGTGGGGGGCTCTCACGGGGGAAGGCGGTGATGTCATCCTTGAACAGGCTCTGTGTCTCTCCGGTCTTGGCCATGAAGCGTGTCAGAGCGCGCTCCACATCCCGCCGCTGCGTCGCCGCTTTCTCACGCACCACCTGGTACTCCGACACCGGCTCCCGGAACGTCTGCAGGGCACGGCACAGCGCTCACACACACGGCACAGTGCTCACACACACGGCACATCATGCGGCACAGAGCTCACACACAGACACAGATTGTGGCGTGTGTGAGCTCTGTGTGTATTTCTGTTTTCACAATCTCATTTGTACAACAAACTCAGCACAACAAAGATGGTCTACAATCACCAACACATCCAGACCCTGACTGAAAGTAAGCGTTGAGTTGCAGAGTTTCTACCTCCTCTGTCGTGTTCAGCTTTAACAGTATGATGATCAGCACTGACTGTTTTCAGTTCGAACAACACACCCGTTTTCTTTTCTTTGTCTCGTCTCCTCTCCTCATTGGCGAGAGGAGTTCTTGCAAGCGACTAATCCTATATTTTTCTCCCGCTCTCCTTGTTGGGACGGTGTTAGGAATCTCACATTGTGTCTGTTAATGTTGAGCTACATTATGTTGTGATGTACAAATAAGGCTATATTTTCAAATGCAACCCATTGACTCAAATACAAATGACTGAAAATGGAGAATCTCAAATACTAGTGTAAACATAATTGATGTTTTTGCAAATTCTTATCAATACTAAATACAGTCAATGAGTGACTGTCAAACAGGAAACAATTTGCAACTTTTCAAATACAAAATTGAAACAGTATTTGATGTCAAATTTGTCATGGTATCTGACCCAGGTCTGACGCACACTGCCTCACACACTCACACGCATGCACGCACGCACACGCTGCCTCACACGCGCACACTGACATGCTGCCTCACACGCGCGCACACACACACACGCTGCCTCACACGCACCCCAGCCTTAACCCACCTTTATGCCCTCGGCAATACTCATGCAAACCAGACCCCAAGTGTCACCTCTTACCCCTCTACCCTGCTGTACACTGGGGCCCCTCTCTTACCCCTCTACACTGTGCAGCAGTAAGTCTGTTGAGAGTCACTCTGGGAAGGAAGGCATCGGCTTCACAAACATGAGTGAAGCTCGTCACATGCAGACAGTTTCCATTTTTTTTTTCTCTCTCTCTCTCCCTCTCCCTTCCTAAAACAAGAGCTTCTCCTCCTCTCGCTCTCCCTCTCTGCTCTCCCTCTTGGGCCCCTCCCCCAGTGTCTCACCGGTGTCTTGATGTAGGTGTGGGGGTCGGGGAAGTCGGGGAAGTGGCTGGGGATGTGATGGGGGTGCGTGCGCTTCTGCCCAGCCGTCAGCGCCCTGGGCACCACAGGGGGGTTGGTCACCGGCGCTGCGGAGACAGAGTCACAGCATCAGGACCCCTGGGATGAGCCAGCCCGGCCCCCTGACAGCAGACTTTGCATCAAACTACTAAATAGGTACAGCTTTGGACCGGCCGGCGGCCCAGGACAGAGTCAATAAACAATATGTACCCCCACCAAGTCAATAACGTTTACTAAAACAGGTATTTAACACTATTAATAATAATAATAATAATAATAATAATAATAATAATAAATAGGTAAATCCACAGCCAGAACAGTCCCAGCCACTGTTAACACCACAGATCTGCTGACAAGTGACCCCTGACCCCTGACCCCCCAGTACCCACGTGCAGTGATGACCATCCTTTGCGAGCGCTTGGCGTACACGGGCAGCGTGTCCACATTGAATCCTGCAGGCAGAGGGATAAGGACACGTCAGACAGAGACACACGGACACACACACCCTGCTTCCAATCAATCAACCAATGAAATGTGTTCTATATAGCGCCTCTCATACCAAAACACCCCCCAGGTATTTCACATTAAAGACAATAAGATTTACATCCGACCCCTGCCCTGCTTACCCATCTCCACCAGGGTGACGACAACATCGGACAGCGTGGGCTGTGTCCGGGCCGTGTGTTCACAGTACGCCTTGGCACAGCGGCCCACCTCCGAGATGTCTGCAGAGACAGGGTCACAGAGAGGTCAACCCCCTGCACCTCCAACACCCCAATCTGGAGCAAGCCAACACATACACACAGTACACACACGACGGGGGAGAAACAGACACAGGCGTGTTTCTGCAGTCACGTACAGCTCTGGATCATCTCTGTGAGCGACTCCACGGCCGCCCTCTCCGACGCCTCGAAGCCCGACTCTGTGAGCAGCGAACTCACCACCACCTGCAGGGTGCGCCGGCGCGCCAGCTGGTAGTTCTCCGCCGCGCTGGACGAGCTCTTCCCACTGGAGGAGCGCTGAGGGTGAGAGGGGTGGCAACATCAGCCCTGCACCCACCACTGCGACTGCTTTACAACAATCACTCCACGCATCTCTACCCAGGAGAGAGGCCCTTCTCAACGGGCTGCCCCGGAGAGAGGGAGGGAGAGCTCGACACCCAGCGACACACAGGTCTAAACACTGAGAGAAACACAGAGCAGAGACGGACAGACTCCTCCGGCACACCAGACACGGCTGCAGGACAGCATCAATCTCTGGAGACCACGACTTAAGGCCCGGCCCAACAGCTGCCTCAGTCCAGTGTGATACAGTGTGGCACAGGACAGTCCAGTCCAGTCAGTGCAGTGTAGGACAATCCAATCAATCAGTGCAGTGGAGTACAGTTCAGTCCAGTATGTGTAGTATATTGCAGTACAGTGTATTACTGCAATTCAGACACTACAGTCAGTTAGTGCCGTGTAGTACAGTATAGTAACAGCGCAGTACAGTTCACTGCAGTGCAGGTCAATGCAGGCGAGGTGTTTGTAGAGCCAGGTCGGTGGGTTAGTGGAGCTGTGGTTGACATACAGAGGCGTGGAGGGTTTTGGAAACAGAAGTATGTCTGTTGATTGAGTTATAATGTTTCCATATATAATATACTGCGGTGTTGTTTGTTTACTTCTTGTATTATTGGAGCTCAAAAGAGAGCCAACTCAGTCAAACGACGAATCCGGAACTGGCTCCACTTCGATTGCACCAATCAGCGCATTCGGAGGGCGGGACTACAGACATGCTATCAACAGCGGCCTCGGCGGGCCTCGGCGGGCCACGTCCACTGCAGACGGACAGACCCGCGGCCCCTCCGGCACGCAGCGCTGGCAGGACTTGGCACCGGCCCGGCCCTCTCTCCCCTCTCTCTGGGTTTAAAACACACTCGGACGGATCTAAAATTCAGATACTTACCGATCCTGTGACGAGCGCCCCGCTCCCCACTACAGCAGGGTCCGCCATCTTCACGTTCTGCGTGGCCCGCGTGTGCGTAACGCCCGCCAGGAGGTCTGGGAAATGTAGTCCGTGTTCTCCTCCCACCAATACAAGCGGAATACCAATTCATACAGAAACTCATATTGATTAATGACGCATGTTTAGGGTCCCATAAAACCCAGATATATAACTAGTTCTGTAAAGTGAGTCAAAGCGTGTGCAGTAAAGTGTTGTGCTTCTGTTCCAAAAGTGTTCCTCACCGGGTTAGTACTTACATGTTTAAAGAAGTTTGCTTTTAAAATTACTTAATTAATGTTGGCCATGCTAAGTGAGTGTGTGTGTCAGTGCAGTGCAGTGCATCTCTGTGTCAGTGTGGTGTTTGTGTGTTTTTGGACAGTGTGTCACTGTGTCTGTGTCAGTGGTGTGCGTGCCACAGTGGGCAGAGTGTGGAGGCCCTGTGTGTTGAACCCACAGCCACTGCTGCACAGCTGAGGGCCGGACAGCTGACTAGGCCTCCCTGTCTCTGGAGAAACAAGTGACTCACACCAGGACTCCCCAGGACCAGGCTGTTTCTGTCATTTCCTCATTTAAATTAATTCATATACATTAATATCGTTATTATAACTTCACACATTTTGTTCGATTTCGAAACTCTTTTCTGTCTTTCGCTTCCTTCAGGTGGCGGAACGCCCCTCACCGCCTACACCAGCTCGATTCCCCGCACAAACATGGCCGCTGCTCGGCCTCCATTGGTTCGCAGAGGGGCTGACGTCAGCTGACATATAAATACCCAAACTTTGAGCGCCCGGTAGTGGGTCGGACCGGCGGGCTGCAGGCGGACAGGCAGGGGGTCGCAGCGGCACCGCGGATGTTTGGAGTTTTTCCCCACTGAAAAAGCCAAGACAGCGCTGTGCGTCCGGATCAGGACCGAAGCGGATCGTTTCCTGACGGGCAGAAAGCCACCCCCCCCCTCGCCTCCGGTCGCTCAAGCACAGCAACCCGCCCGCCGACCCACAGTTCCGGGGCAGCGGCTCTTTCCCTGCGCCCTGCGAGCCCCCGACACTGAGGAGCCGCGTCCCACAGCGGTGACCCCGGCAGGAGAGAGAGAATAGCTCGTGTCAGTCCTCCCCGCCGCCGGGGCCGCATCCCAATGGACCTCGTGTGTCTGGAAGACTGCCGGCTCCAGCCCAGCCCTCCCCGCCGCCACTGCCCGGCGGCGGTGCAGCCCGTGGCGGTCGTGCGGGCCCACACGGACCCGGCCCTGACCCGGGACGCCCGGGTGCTGCGCAACCTGCTCCTGCTGGAGGAGAAGTCGCCGCCCTGTCACTCGTACTTCGCCCGCGTCCAGACCGACATCCAGCCGCACATGCGCAAGATCCTGGCCGAATGGATGCTACAGGTACTCGGAACCCGTCCTGTCAGTGCGTTTGTGCCGAATTTTGTGTGGGCCGAA
Organism: Amia ocellicauda; assembly: GCF_036373705.1. NCBI lineage: Eukaryota > Metazoa > Chordata > Actinopteri > Amiiformes > Amiidae > Amia > Amia ocellicauda. The sequence goes on along the minus strand of NC_089854.1, from coordinate 319,941 downwards.
CCGGGTCGTCCCTATTAACTCTTATGAAGTGCTTTCATGTATAAGGGCTGGATAAAGGAGTCTGCCAATCAATACATACGAATGTAATGTAGGCTTTAGTCGATACAGAATAATGATTATTAGTGCGATTACGTCAGAGCCGGGAAGGTGGTGTCATCTGTTCACTTCCGCTTTGCTGCCGCTCATGACGTGTTAGTTTCCTTTTTAAGCCGGCGAGCATTATTGTTACAGCAGCAGCCTGTGTCAAATGACTGACGTATACAATCTTTTTTTGCTTTTTTTATGCAACGTATTTCATGGTTTCAGTTTATTCCCATCCGGGAGTTTTACAGCAGGAACACAGGATTTTTAGTACAACCCATAAGACCATGAGTGTGAGAGTGTGGGTGTGCTGGAGAGTGACCGCTGTGCTCCCTGGCCAGGTGTGTGAGGAGCAGAAGTGTGAGGAAGAGGTGTTCCCTCTGGCCATGCGCTACCTGGACCGCTACCTGTCCTCCTTCGCCGTGTCCCGGACCCGGCTGCAGCTGCTGGGCGCCGTGTGCATGCTGCTGTCCTCCAAGCTGCGCGACACGGTGCCCCTGACCGCCGTGCAGCTCTGCGCCTTCACAGACCACGCCGTGACCCTGCGCCAGCTGCTGGTAACCACCTGGGGCTGGGGCTGTTCGAGGGTACAGAATCTGGGAGGGCCCGGGGCTGGGGAGTGGGTCAGGGGCTCTACTGGGACAGGCTGCAGTCAGGGGGCGAGTGTGTGACTGGGACTGTGTTGCAGGACTGGGAGCTAGTGGTGGTGTCCCGGCTGCGCTGGGACCTGGCGCTGGTGGTGCCCTCGGACTTCCTGGAGCTGATCCTGCAGCGGCTGCCCGACCTGCCGGCAGCTCAACACGGCCTGGTGCGCAAACACACCCATATCTTCATCGCACTGTGTGCCACGGGTATGGGCCAGCACTAGCTCGCCATTGCACACACACGCATGCGCACACGGTCAGACAGACACACTGCTGGTGTGACACGCACACGCGTGATGTACGGCTCTCCTGCCTCTCCCCGCAGAGCTGAAGTTCTCCATGTACCCGCCCTCCATGATCGCCTCGGCCAGCGTGGGAGCGGCCGTCCGTGGCCTGCGGCTGCCCGACTCTGCGCTGGACAGTGATGCGCTGATGGAGCTGCTGGCCAGGGTCACTGGCTCGGACGTGGTGAGGGTCTGCGTGTTCGTGTGCGTGTCTGAGCGAGTGTCGGCGTTGAATGAGTGTCCGGACCTCTCCCTCTCTCCCCCAACAGGACTGCCTGCGCTCGTGTCTGGAGCAGATCGAAGATGCTCTGAAGCAGCACCTGCCGCCGGCCGCCCCACCCGAGCCCCGCTGCCCCAGCTCCCCCCAGCCCAGCCCCGCCGGGACCCCCACCGATGTGCGTGATGTGCGCCTGACGCCCCCCTGCCTCGCGCCGGCCCCGTGAGGAGACGCATGGGCTCCAGGTCGCAGTTCTGTTCCATGTTCAGGGATTTACACAACAGAACCAAGAAGAGAAAAAAACAACTTTTCCACTTGATGAGTTTGTTCTTTCTGTTACTGTTTATTTTTATATTGTTTGTCTTCCAAGCATTGGACAGAGACCCGTCCTGTGGGGGGGGTTCTGTCCCGTGGGCTCCTGGCCCCGCCCGAGCAGCAGACCTCAACTGCCCCCTGCGCCGCCCGGTGCCCGGCTGCCCCTCCGCAGGCCAGAGCGACTGGACGCTGACCGCCACCCCCCAGGACATTACAAACAAAGATTTATATAAGATTAAAACAAAAAAGAGGGAGCTGCTGTTACTGTCATGAAGTTGTACAAATATTTTAAATAAAACATATTTAATGACTGCTGGTGGTTTGTGAGATTTAAATGCCAGACATTTCAGTGTATTCAACATTTTACTTTCTCCTTATTTCATATGGATGAAGAGGGGTGTCAGTGGCTTTTATCAGCTCTTTATTATTGTTACTGTGCAAACTCCCCCTCCCCAGTGCTGCTGCGCTCTCCTCCACCCCCTGCAGCTGACATGACACACAACACACACACACACACACACACAGGAGTTTCCCCGTATCCTCCCTGTCACTCTCAGGGGGTTCCACACAATTCCCCAACCCCACAGTTCCTATGATGCAGCCAGGCCATCCTGTGCCTGAGTGAACCGCCCACACACACCCCGTTGGAGGCACTTTGCCCCGCTGTGGGGAGCTCCATCCTCTCTACTGCCCCCGAGGACAACGGGCTGCTCTCGTGCTGGTGGGCCGCGGTGCAGGCCGGGCCCAGTCTAGTCCATCGCCGGGGCGGGGGGTGCAGTCTCCAGGTCCCGTGAGGTGGAGTTCGTGAGCTCCCGGCGCACCTCAGCGGAGATCTGGGGGTGAGGGTGCACCTTGAGCAGCTCCAGCAGCGCCGCCTTCTGCTCCGAGGCCAGGTCCTGCTTGTAGCGCTGCGCCAGCGTCAGCAGGCTCTGGTGCCACAGCACGGGCAGCGCGCGCCGCTCACTGCGGAAGCGCAGGAAGTGGAAGACCAGTGCGTCCAGCACGCGGAAGGGCAGCGCGTAGCTCTTGTCCAGCAGCAGCCGCAGGAAGATGCTATTGGCGCCCGTGTAGTCCATCTCAGCCAGCTTCAGCATCGCGGCGCTGCGGGGGGACGGGGGATACAAACAGTGAAGACCAGAGATCTGGTGCTCACTCTCAATCTTTTTCAATTGCCAAAGCATTATTGAAATTATAATATTTCAATAATAAACAATACAGAAAATACATATGTATATATCCCTCTCCTCCTCTCTCTCCCTCCCTCCCTCTCTGTCCTCTTACGCTCTCTGTCCCTGTCTCTGTCTGTTTGTCTCTGTCTCGTACCTGGAGTGCAGCACGGGGATGGAGCACTTGGTCAGGATGCTGCCGATGATGATGGCCTCTCTTAGGGTGCAGGTCCCGGACTCACACAGGGGGATCAGGATACCTGAGAGAGAGAGAGAGGTCTGTCAATAACCATTAAGTTCATTACTGCTCACTGACTATACGTCTTGTCCCATCACCCTGGACCAGCCTGTCCCTGTTGACACTTAGTGATGCCCATCAACCTTGTCGAGTTGAGTTGAGAGGGAGGAAGCGGGTGGGGTTTGCCAGTGTGTGTGTGTGTGTGTATGTGAGAGAGAGAATGTGTGTACATGTGTCCGTGTGTGAGTGTGAAAGTGTTGTGTGTCGCCGGCGTGCTGACCTTTGAACCAGGCCCCGGGCTTGAACAGGGCCTTCTTCAGCGCGCTGTACAGGTGGAAGTTGAGGCGCTTGTACTCTGCGATGTCGTCTCGCACCCGCGGCAGCAGCACCAGGTTGTAGAAGCGCTGGGCCATGCGCTCCTTCAGGTTAGAGGAGAAGATCCTGCGGGACAGCAGGGGGCGACAGTGAGCCAAGAGCGTTATACACACGCACACGTCACACACATATTAGGGGTGTACATTTTTTTATTGAAATCGCAGATCGATTGAAACGAGCGCTTGATTTCGACCATCGGATTTAAAGACGGGATCGCGATGTATACGTCAGCAAAAACAAAACGACAGCAGATTCCTCAACACTAGAGCCACACAGCGGCTGTGCACCTGATAGAGCTCTCTGGATCAATACTCGCTGCAGCCACTGTGTGCTCGTGTGCACAGTCTTTGTTTCAGGGCTGGCTGGCGACAGGCACCAGTGAAGATGCTGCCAGGCTGCTCGGGCAGCCCTGTTGAAGTCTGCTTAGATATGTGCATACCGATTTAAACACCAGTTCACACAGCTGATGGTGTGAAGTATATTTTATTATTTGTTTTTCCATTGATGTATATGCGCTCATTTTGAAAAAATAAGAAACACTTCAACATGCAATGCAGAGGCAGCGTTTCTGCCCTGAACATGTTTTGTGAAGTTCATATGCAAATCTAGAACTACTTACAGTCCATTAAAGTGCGTTTCATAAGCCCCGACTGCGAAGGCACTGTTAATACACGGTCAGTGTTGATTCCTGGCTGGCAGCGTTAAAATCAAAAAAGGTTTTTCATTTGGAGATCTTTTAATCCTTTTATGAATGATTGCCTTTTAAAATGATTTTTAAAAATGAAAAATGAAAGATTTAGTTGTTTGGGTTTTTTTGGTTTAGTTTTGTTCTTTTTTTTTGTCAAATACATTGATCGTTTGGATTTAATTTTAAATGCATTGGACCGTTTTGGTTTGTTTTTTATTTTTACCATTTCAATTATTTTTTTATTTGTCCGGTGCATTTTCAGTTATTTTCAATGTATTTGACTCTTTTGTTGGTAGAATTTTTTGCTTTAATCACTAGTTTGTTTTATTGTTTTGTACACGTTTATTTGAAGTTCAGTATTTTGTTTACGTTAATCACTAAGATTTAAACATTTTTAAGTGATTTTAAGAATTCATTTTTTTTTAATTTTAATCACAAGTATTTTAAAATGTGTATGAATGTTTTAATTTTGAAATGTAAAATATTTATACCAATAAAACAGTATTTGGAGACAAGTGTGTGAAGAAAAATAACAAAAAATCGAATCGTGACATTATTATTGAAAGTCAAATTGAATCGAAAATTAAACATAAGCAATCCCCCCCCACACAGAATCCCCCCCCCCCCAAACACACACACACACAATCACACCCCCCCACGACACACACACACACACACAATCACACCCCCCCACGACACACACACACACACAATCACACCCCCCCACGACACACACACACAATCACACCCCCCCACGACACACACACACACACACAATCACACCCCCCCACGACACACACACACACACACAATCACACCCCCCCACGACACACACACACACACACACACAATCACACCCCCCCACGACACACACACACACACACACACAATCACACCCCCCCACGACACACACACAATCACACCCCCCCACGACACACACACAATCACACCCCCCCACGACACACACACAATCACACCCCCCCACGACACACACACACAATCACACCCCCCACGACGCACACACACAATCACACCCCCCACGACGCACACACACAATCACACCCCCCACGACGCACACACACAATCACACCCCCCCACAACGCACACACACAATCACAACCCCCCACGACACACACACACAATCACAACCCCCCACGACACACACACAATCACACCCCCCCACGACACACACACACAATCACACCCCCCCACGACGCACACACACAATCACACCCCCCACGACGCACACACACAATCACACCCCCCCACAACGCACACACACAATCACAACCCCCCACGACGCACACACACAATCACACCCCCCCACGACGCACACACACAATCACAACCCCCCACGACGCACGCCCTCACCGCGTGGCTTGGTACATGGCGGCGGCGCTCCAGCTCTCGGGCTCGGTGATGTACAGGACCTGCTCCCAGTTGGACAGCGCCGGCACGATCTTAAATGCCTTGGGCAGCTTCCCACTGCGGTACCGAGACAGCACCTGCACTCAGAGAGAGAGAATGCTGACTGCCTATCGCTCCCCGGCACCGGCCGGCCTGACTGCTGTAGCTCTGTCTGGACATGGATGTGAGAGAGATGCTCCGAGGAAGGGGAACAGAGAGAGAGAGAATGTCTGTGGAAAATACCTGCACACTTTGTCCTACTGTGTAGTATTTACTCTGCATCTTGACTGCATCTGTAAAAGCTTTGTCAACACTTACACTACTCATGCCAATAAAGCTCGTTTTGAATTGAATTGAGAGAGACGGTGAGAAAGAGAGAGACAGCGATGCTCCCCTCACCTCCTTCACGCCCTTGTACACCTCGAGGACCCGCGGGTCCAGCTGTGGCATCGGCCGGCCCGACACCTCCGACATCACCGTCTCCACCTCCGTCTGCTTCTCTGTCAGCTTCTCCAGGATGATGTCAGCCAGCGTGCGCCTGGAGGGGCACAGGCACAGAGACACGCAGTCACAGGACGAAGCAGACACGCACACGCACAGACAGAGACACGCACACACAGCAGAGGGTTGATTAAAAACAACACTTACTCTTTTTCTAGTAGACCAGATTATTATTATTATTTGAAAAAAATGAATACATATATACGGAGTGGCTCAAATTAACATTAAGATAATGAATGCACTATGACTGGCTTGGGTCGGTACCTGAGTGGCGGGTTCTTGTTCATGAACATCTGCATGGCCTTCTCGTCCTCAGGGTCCACCTCCACCTCCGCCCCCCCTTCGCCCTCGTCCTCGCCCCCCTGGCCCAGCGCCGGCCACTCCTCACCCTCTGAGTCCGAGTCCCGGGATCCGGAGCCTGCAGGGCAGCAAGCACAGCCGGGTCAGAACCGGGTCAGGGCCGAGAGCCTGCTGAACCGGAACACCAGAACTGGACCAGGACTGACACGGCACACTGCCTCCCTGCCTGCCTCTCTCCATACCCACCCGTCTCTCTCCCTCTCTATCTGCCAGCATACATCAATGTAAATATGTCCAACTGTTTATTTGTTTGTCTCTCTCTGTCTGGCCATCTCCATACATGTCCCTGTCTCAGTCACTGTCTGTTTGTTTACATTTGTCCCTCTGTCTCTCTCTCTCTGCTGGCATATATAAATGTATGTCCCACTCTTTATTTCAGTGCCTCTGCCTGCCTGCCTGCCTGCCTGCCTTCCTTCCTCGCTCTCTCTGTCCGTCTGTGCATGTGTCCCTGTGTCCTAGTCTCTGTCTGTGTACATGTGTCCCTCTGTCCCAGTCTGTGTATGTGTACATGTGTCCCTCTGTCCCAGTCTGTGTCTGTGTACGTGTCCCTCTGTCCCAGTCTGTAGTGTACGTGTCCCCGTGTCCCAGTCTCTGTGTGTGTGTATGTGTGTCCCCGTGTCCCAGTCTCTGTGTGTGTGTATGTGTGTCCCCGTGTCCCAGTCTCTGTGTGTGTGTATGTGTGTCCCCGTGTCCCAGTCTCTGTGTGTGTGTATGTGTGTCCCCGTGTCCCAGTCTCTGTGTGTGTGTATGTGTGTCCCCGTGTCCCAGTCTCTGTGTGTGTGTATGTGTGTCCCCGTGTCCCAGTCTCTGTGTGTGTATGTGTGTCCCCGTGTCCCAGTCTCTGTGTGTGTGTATGTGTGTCCCCGTGTCCCAGTCTCTGTGTGTGTGTATGTGTGTCCCCGTGTCCCAGTCTCTGTGTGTGTGTATGTGTGTCCCCGTGTCCCAGTCTCTGTGTGTGTATGTGTGTCCCCGTCTCTGTGTGTGTACATGTGTCCCTCTGTCCCAGTCTCTGTCTGTACACTAGTCCCTATATCTCACCCAGCACCGTGGTGGGGGCGCTCTTGTTCTCCGGCCCTCTCTCCAGGCCGTACTCCAGCTCCAGCTCCTCCTGCTGGATGCGGGCCTGCTCCAGGATCCGCCGGGACAGTCGCTCATCCACGTACTCGTCCTCGGCCTCCTGCCGCCGATCTCGGCTCTTCACCCGGCCGCTCTGGCGCACCGCGTCGCCCTGCAGGATCTGCTCGGCCAGGGCCATGGTGGCTCCTCTGTGCGCCTCCTCTCCTCCTCCTCCTCCTCCTCTTCCTCCTCCTCTCAACCTCTTCACTTTGGGCATGTGTGCCGCTTTTGGTGACCCGTCTGTCGTGTCTGTGCTCGGTTCTATGCAGCGGACCTGCCGGCTCTATCCGCACACGGGTCTGGACTCGATCACACACGTGTGTCCTGCGTGCTGCCCCGCACTGTCATGGCGGCAGGGTGCCCCGCACAATCATGACCACAGGCACCGGAAAACATATTAATTTTATTTTTTAAAACATGTTTTGTATATTGTAAACTAGTCTAAGCCTTTCGATTGTCTTGTGCGTTACATTTATTTATATAAATATGTATTTTATGAATAACTACTGAGTCAACGTTATACCTCGAACGTGACGTAATTTCCTGTTTTCAGCACAACGCCGGATGTTCTTGCTCTCGGGGCTCGGTGGCGTGCAGAGATGGGGGTGACTTGGTAAGATAATTAAGAATAATATGACCGACTTGACCCGGCAGCGTGGCCGGCACGGAGAGGCGCGGAGTGGCGGCGGGTCTGTGCGGTGGTCGTGTGCAGCGGCTGGCCGGGCTGTCATGTGAGACGCCGGGGTGCGGGAGCTCGTTGTGTTGTTGACAGCACTTCCGTGCACACTGCAGACACACGGTAATGTCGACGTGTTAGTTTGGCAATACTGGGATGCGAAGCTGGCATTATTATTACGAGTACTAGTGTAGTAGTAGAGTAGTAATCTGCCCCAGTGTCGGCGCGCCGGTCTGTCCTGCAGCCTCGCTTTGACGTTCGCACATGCGCCACATGGGGCGCTGCGTCGCGCGCGGGTTCACTGTTCTGAAAAAGCGTTTATTTTCACACAACACGAACAACACGTGGAATCGGTGTGTAGTAGAGTGCCAGTGTGTAACGCTGTTTGTGTGTGACAGTGTGTGCCAGGTGCCTGTGTCCGAGGGGAAGAGTGTGCAGCAGACAGTGGACGTGCTGCACAGGAAGCTGGAGCAGCTGGGGGCAGTGAAGCAGGGCAGCTTCACAGTGGACTGTGAGACGTACCACACTGGGGCCGGCAGCATGGGCACTGCGGGTACGGATCGGGGCAGTGGGGCTCACCAGGACATTAAATAGTTAATTACTGTGTCATGTGATCGAGCTAATTATAAAAACCTGATGCGAGAGCTGGAGGCAGGGTTAGCAGAGAGACTGTCCTCACTCTCCCTCTCTTTCTACTCTCTACCTCTCCCTCTCCCTCTCCCTCCCCAGGACAGCCGGCGAAGTTCCTGTATGTGATGCACAACTCGGAGACGCCACTGAGCTGCTTCGCTTTGTTCGAGGGGGGACCCTTTCTGGCCGCCGACCCCAACTTCGACGTGCTGATGGCCAAGCTCAAAGGCCACTTCCAGAACGCCAAGGGCCACAAGGTGGAGAGCCGCGGCACGCGCTACCTCTACTGTGACTTCCTGGTCAAAGTGGGCACCGTCACCATGGGCTCCAGCGCCAGGGGCATCTCCGTGGAGGTGAGGAGGAGGGGGGGATGGAGAGGGAGGAGGCAGATGGGAACAGTGGGATGCAGGGCGAAGGACTGGTGGGTGGGATGGGTATGGAGAGGAGAAGAGAGAGGCAAGTGAACGTGTGTGTCTTCCTCCTTGTGCAGGTGGAGTACTGCCCCTGCGTGGTGCCCAGTGACTGCTGGAACCTGATGAAGGAGTTCATGGTGAGCTTCTTGGGGCCCCATGCCCCCGAGCTGCCCAGCGCCTTCACCGCCAAGCCCGACGGCCTGTACAGCCCCGCCGAGGGCGCCGACACCATGGCACAGTATCTGGAGCTGTTCGGCAAGGTACGCAAGCAGCAGGTGGCATCTGGTGGAAGCATGCGCTGAGGAGGGGGCAGAGGCCACTCTCGGGGTCCGACACACAGGACTGCTTGAGCGGCTCTGTGCACAGGATCTATTCTCAGCCACCCCTCCTGAGTACCCGAGTGTGGGTCTGGACTGAGGATGGGACACTGACTGGCTCCGGGGGGGAACCCAGATGTTCTCGGATAACAGCGCCTGGTCCCGCTCTCAGGAGGTGTTGTAACCAGGCGTGTTTTCTAGGGTCTGGTGGAGTCAGCCACTGTGTTTTCTTATTTTTTGGTCACCATCTGAACTGGCTTTGTACTGCATTTCAAGTAAAACTTTATTTTTACATAATTAAAGTCTGGGTGTATTTTTCTGCAGAGAGAGACAGATTAAACAGGCTGCCGGTCTGTTCTGTGTGGATCTCCATGTTGGGGACTTGATTTAGATTTTAAACATAAATCAGATGCCTAAAACAAAACAATAAAACAGTGGATTGAATTTACCAATGATGTGAAATAAAACAATTAGTTCTAATTCCTATAGAAAAGATACATTAAAAATTTTAATAACATTTTATTATTTCTTGGGAATTCTGTTTTTTGTGTCCGTATGACTCTTTGGCTGCCCTGTGCCACACTCGTATTTGTACATTGAAGGGATTATGATGTTAGAACGGCTTAATTAGCCATATGGGCTGTTTCCACTGTATGATCAGCTCAGCTGTAGATAGTTGACTCATTGTGTTTGCACTGCTGTAATGTTGTATATATAATACGGTGCAGTGTAATCTATTGTAGTGTAGTAATGCTGTTAATTACATACTGTGGTATTAGAACGGCTTCTGACATAAATATACTACTTCCATCCTGTCATAGACTCGAACACACCTGCCTGTATACTGCCAGCACTAATCCACTTACTGTCACACCATTTCTTAGGCACATACTCCTAACCTGCTTTCTCCCACTTACTCTAAGCTAGTAACTCGCGCTGATGGTGGGCTGCACACTAGCCCCCAGGCAGCGCCCCCAGGCCCGAGCCCCTCACATGCGGTGTGCTGGGGTCCTGCAGCGCTAGGACCGTGTGTGCGATGGGGTCGGGGTTTCCACGGCCCTGTCGGGACTGTGAGGGGCTGTTCTTCAGTCCCGACATGGTACAGACCCCCCCCTCACACGCACACAAAAGCTTCCTCTGCAAGTTTTATTTCCTACTATAACCGCCTGCCCGGAGACTCGGTGGGGAAAGCGGGTCGTCAGAGCGGCCACTGCGGGCATTTCTCACATGCAAATGTCTTTTTAAACAATCTCTTTGTCTGCTGTTGAGCACCTTATTTACCCTCAACTCAACCGAACTTCATGGCGAGCGCTGCGCAAAGTGCGTAGCGCGGTGAGAGAGCCGCCCGCAGCCGGACACGCAGTCAGCGCATTGCGTACCCGTTCGTGAATAGAAACCTGCGCAGAGCCGGGCAAGGGAGTCCCCCACGCAGCTCTGCGCCAGCGCCGCAGCTCTCTCCCTCGCTGCATGGGAAGCGGCGCAGGCTGGCGTAGGGGCGTCTGTGAATCGGCTTTATAAGGCGCAACCCTTTGATCGATATATTCCCCACCAATGGACGCCCTTCCCCGCTGGAGGATCGCTCGCCGCTCGTCCAATCAGAGCGCGCCGGGGGCGGGGCCTCTGTCGGTTCGGTTGTCTCGCGGTCGGTGACAGCTCGCGCGTGCGGATGATGGCGGTAAATAAAAGCCCCGCTCGCGCAGCGCCCGCACAGACCCGCACCGGGACGCAGAACGCCGGGTTCTAAACGGCCCACACGCCCCGCACCGCGCAGCCCGGCGGACTTTCGCGCCGCTCAAAGTTTCCGCGCAGAGCCGCCTCTCTCCTGCGGGCGCCCAGGGACTGCAATCCGGCTGACCTCCTGTTGTTCCGGGCTGCGCTTTGTTCGGCTCTCGGAGGAAAGTTTGCCCCAGTCCGCGCTGTTGCCCCGTGCCCACGGAGCGGCTGCCCGGCCCGTCGCCCGAGCGCTGCCGGCGCAGAGGGGCAGGAGCCCGGAGAATTGCCGAGCAGCCCGCGGTCTTTGTTCCGGAGGTAAGTGGACTCGCCTGCAGACGCCACTCTGGTGCACCAGCTTCAGGGGGCAATTAGAGCCGCGTTGAGCCCGGAGAGGAAAACAAACGAGTGCTTTTCTGGATGTATGTGCACAGCTGTGAGCGAGGGAAGCGGGCAGTCGGAGCCCCGGCCGTGGACGAGCCCACCCGGGGGTGGCCAGCGTGCGGGAAACTTTTGCGCCGCGAGTGGGCTGTGTGTAGGGCTCGGTCGCCGGCGCGACTCTGGAGTTGAAGCAGATCCGCTCCGCTCAGTCTAGTCCGGACCGGGACCGACCTCGCCAGCTCAGCCGGGCGCCGCTGTGAACAGTTTATTCAGAGGATGTGTGTGTGTGTTTGTTTGCTTTGTGGGCGAACTGTTTTGCGCGCACACAGGCGGGCTGCCCCCGGATGACGCACGTGTGTGTATGGCTGTGTGTGTGTGTGTGTATGTGTGTGTGTATGGCTGTGTATGGCTGTGTGTGTGTGTGTATGGCTGTGTATGGCTGTGTGTGTGTGTGTGTGTATGGCTGTGTATGGCTGTGTGTGTGTGTGTATGGCTGTGTATGGCTGTGTGTGTGTGTGTATGGCTGTGTATGGCTGTGTGTGTGTGTGTATGGCTGTGTATGGCTGTGTGTGTGTGTGTATGGCTGTGTATGGCTGTGTGTGTGTGTGTATGGCTGTGTGTGTGTGTGTATGGCTGTGTGTGTGTGTGTATGGCTGTGTGTGTGTGTGTATGGCTGTGTGTGTGTGTGTATGGCTGTGTATGGCTGTGTGTGTGTGTATGGCTGTGTGTGTGTGTATGGCTGTGTGTGTGTGTATGGCTGTGTGTGTGTGTATGGCTGTGTGTGTGTGTATGGCTGTGTGTGTGTGTATGGCTGTGTGTGTGTGTGTGGCTGTGTGTGTGTGTGGCTGTGTGTGTGTGTATGGCTGTGTGTGGCTGTGTGTGTGTGTATGGCTGTGTATGGCTGTGTGTGTGTGTATGGCTGTGTATGGCTGTGTGTGTGTGTGTGGCTCTGTGTGTGGCTCTGTGTGTGGCTCTGTGTATGGCTGTGTGTGTGTGTGTATGGCTGTGTGTGTGTGTGTGTATGGCTGTGTGTGTGTGTGTGTATGGCTGTGTGTGTGTGTGTGTATGGCTGTGTGTGTGTGTGTGTATGGCTGTGTGTGTGTGTGTGTATGGCTGTGTGTGTGTGTGTGTATGGCTGTGTGTGTGTGTGTGTATGGCTGTGTGTGTGTATGGCTGTGTGTGTGTGTGTGTATGGCTGTGTGTGTGTGTGTGTATGGCTGTGTGTGTGTGTGTATGGCTGTGTGTGTGTGTGTATGGCTGTGTGTGGCTGTGTGTGTGTGTGGCTGTGTGTGTGTGTGGCTGTGTGTGTGTGTGGCTGTGTGTGTGTGTGTATGGCTGTGTGTGTGTGTGGCTGTGTGTGGCTGTGTGTGTGTGGCTGTGTGTGTGTGGCTGTGTGTGGCTGTGTATGGCTGTGTGTGTGTGTGGCTGTGTGTGTGTGGCTGTGTGTGTGTGTGTGTGTATGGCTGTGTGTGTGTGTGTGTGTGTATGGCTGTGTGTGTGGCTGTGTGGCTGTGTGTGTGTGTATGGCTGTGTGTGTGTGTGGCTGTGTGTGTGTGTGTGTGGCTGTGTGTGTGTGTGTGTGGCTGTGTGTGTGTGTGTGTGTGTGGCTGTGTGTGTGTGTGTGTGTGTATGGCTGTGTGTGTGTGTGTGTGTGTGTGTGTGTGTGTGTGTGTGTGTATGGCTGTGTGTGTGTGTGTGTATGGCTGTGTGTGTGTGTGTGTGTGTGTGGCTGGCTGTGTGTGTGTGTGGCTGGCTGTGTGTGTGTGTGGCTGGCTGTGTGTGTGTGTGGCTGGCTGTGTGTGTGTGGCTGTGTGTGGCTGTGTGTGTGTATGGCTGTGTCTTGTTTTGTCTGCTGTCGTTGTTGTTTTGGGATTAACTTCCACCAGGAAGCATTGTTTCACTACAACGCTCATCGTTGTGAACACCAGCCTCTCCCCACCGGGCAGCTCTCCACGGTCTTAATTAATTGATCGTGATTTTATTGTGAAATGTTCCCATACTCTGCAGGGAAGATACTGCCCCCCCCCCCGTCCAAAATGTAGCACCGGTGACCTCTGTGATGGGGGCACAGGGTTAATCACTCTCCCGTGGAAGAGAAGCGTCACTCCACTCCGATTACTCTGCGGATGCTGAAGTGATGTGTTCATGCTTCTGGCTTCAGCGAGTTGTGAACCTTGGGGGGGAGAGGTCTCTGGGCGGTTGGCATTGTTTAGTGTTTTTCTACATCTTCATTCAGTGTGTGATGATTGTGTGGTGTGTGCGTTTGCTGTGGGACAGGTGGAGTGGGGGTCTGGGGGATCGGGCCGGCAGAGGGCCCCTTTACTCTGGGCTGACCCTGTTGGTGGGGATGAGAACAATCGCCTTCTCCTGTTATAAACCGGCAGCCTTGAAGCCCTGTCTCCCTGTGAACACTGTCACTGGTGTTTATTCTTGGGACAGCAGCCTTACAGGTGGAGCTCCGGGGTCGGACAGACCGCAGTCCCCAGGCAGCACAGACGCACAGCCCCGTAGACCCCCCCGCACACCCTGCTGGATTGTCACTGTGGTCTCCATGCTGTGGTGACATCTGTCCTCAGTGTCCGTCCACACGGTCCACAGGTGAAGAGGAAGAGTGTGTTCAGCCCGTCTCCATGGTGGGGGGGGGCTGCTGCTGCTGCTGCTGCTGCTGTGTCTTCCTGTAGCAGATACCGACTTCCTGTCCATTCATTTGCTGTCCATCTCAAGTTTACAGTGCTGGCACAATGTTGTCTATGGTGCAGAAACTATTTCCTCTGTTCAGCTCTGACTGGCCTTTCTAGTTTGACTTCAGATGAGTGTTGTGTGGTCTTCATCAAACCCACACAGGCGGGGACCCGGCCAGCAGGCAAGCCCCGGCACAATGCTGCACTCCACAGTGCAACAAGCTGTGAGAGACACTGAAAGGGGTCCAACTGCATCCCCGGTATTTGTGCACATGTGTAGAAGTGTAAGGTGTTCAGTGCCAGGGTGTGAGGGGGGAGGGGGTCCTTAACCAGCCCAGTGTGCACTACGCACTGCCAGGAGCTCAGCACTGCACACTCACTCTGCTGTGAGTTTCCACTGATGTCTGTCTGACAATTTAATGCAAGATCAGAGTCACAGCATGACCCTCAAAGCTCTTAAACCAGAATATTTACAGATTCAGGACTTTTGGAGGGAGGAGGGGGCTTGTGTCTTCAAAGATCCTAAAATAAGACTTTCTTTTTAAACATCCTTTTCCCAAGACAGCCTGTCGTCGGAGAGTGAGTTGTACAGAGGTATCGCACAGTCCCAAGGCCACAGGGAGATGAGTTTGTGCAGGCCGGGTGTGATGGGGCAGCGAGGTGCTGATGTGGTGTGGAGTTGAGCACAGAACAGGGACACCTGATGTGTCTGCAGTATGAAAGGCACTGAGCGGAGGTGAGAGGCTGGATAGGCAGAGTGTGGCTGTGCCGTATCTCAACTGCAGTCTGCTCACACTGCTGCCTGTGTGACTGTTACTGAGCTGCTGAATTCACCACCGGGCCGTTCCTCTCCTCTGTGTACTGTGGGTCCCCTCCTAGATACAGGGGCAGGGAAATGACCAGTCATGAGAAGATCACAGAAAGGTGTGATTAATGTGCCTTTTACCTTCTAAATTGGCCGCATCAAAGCAACATGTTGTGAAAAAGCCAACTGAAATTTGGCAACTGAAATGTAAGAGATGCGGTTGTTTGTTCCTGACTTTTCCTAAATGTGTGTTTTAAATACCCTGGCGGTGTAAATATTTTATAATCCAATAAATAAAACCGAACCGCCAGCGGCTGTCACACTGCCTAGAGATCGACAGTGTGTGGCTTCTGCAGTGCAGGGTGTGTATCTGTGCATCAGCCAGGACACGCGGCCCGTGTGCTGGACTAGTGAGGTCCGTCTGCAGCCCTTAAGAGAAACTGTAGACCCTGAAGGATGGGTTTTAGACCAGAAGACACCCAGTGAAATCTGGGCCTGCAGGCAGAGGGTGCAGAACTTAGTGCTATAAACCATCAATGCTTCTATTCCTTACCAGACTGATCTGCATTTCTGCTCTGTTTTTATTTTTGTTCTTATACACTTGTGCTTTTTATGGCTCTGTTTTATGGTTTTGTTTGTTTTGCAGTTGTGTGTTATGTGATTGGTCTGTATATTGTTCAAATGCCATTTATTTTCATGGCTGTGGTTGTGCAGGTTGTGGTCCTAGATCTGCCTACAGGTCCGGTGGCTCTATAGCTTAAGGCCTGTAGGGGAACTGTCTGCGGTGGGCAGGAAACCCGGTGCTGTGCAGGTTCGGCTGGCACTCGCAGGGCCGGCATGGAGGCCTGCAGGGACCAAGCTGTGGCTATGTGTTGCCAGCGTGGCACAGGGCTCCTGGCCGAGCAGTGGGAAGACGGCCGGCATGTGTGGGGTGAGGGTGGGGTTGGGCGCGAATGTAAAGTAAGCAGGGTTTATCCCTGTCTAGGGGATTAATGCTAAATGGCTCTGCTCTCGAGGGTCCAGTGTGGTGCACCGGGCGATTACGGGGGGGATTCTGATGTCAGTGGCTCTTTTTTTTTTACATGTTGTCATTAATCCGTTTAGGTTGAACTTATTGATGAGGGCGGCAGGCTGCACGGGAATGCTCAGGGCTGCGGTCCAGGCATGGCAGCAATGCTACGGGCAGTTGTGACGTGTACATGGGGATTACTCGCAGACGGAGGTTTAAACTCCCCCCATGCCTTCACTGCCAGAGCCTGGAACAGGTCCCTCCCTGCTGGGACAGGTCCCTCCCTGCTGGGACAGAGGGGCTGTTCTGAGCGGCTGTGAAGGCTCTTCCACACTAAACACTCCCCGCCCGTGTCTGCGGTGTTGGGACGGGGCCAGACCTGATAGTGGCAGCAGAGCCTGTGGCCCCAGAGTCCGACTGCACATCCCTGCCGGTCTCTGTGGATCGGCATACTCTGCCACGAGACCCGGCCTGCCAATCATCTCACCGCAAGTCACCCGAGAATAGAACGCATTGTTTCAGTTCTGCTTTTGCTTTTTCTGAATGGGGAGCAAAAAAACTGACAAAAGGATGAATGAATCTGAACTTCCTACTGTGCTGTGGAGAAAAGGAGGCGATCCCATTAAATCCACAACTGGAGAACTGGTCCACAGTGGGCTGTCGGGTGGAAGCACACTCCGCCACGTCTTCAGTCAGGCGTGCTGTTGCTCATTTTCTTAATTTCGTACCGGAGTGCAGTGCTGAAGAGCAAGCCGCAGGGAGGCAGAGCAGCGAGGAAGTCGTCTGCCTGCCTCCTTGATGTGGTGTCTCGAGTATCGCAAGCACCTCAACCACGCGCCAGCTCTGCTCTACACACTGCTTCACACAAATTAGTTAAACTCTTTGTTTTAGTGTCTGACCTGTATATACCAGTATTTATATCCGTGTTGCAGAGCTCACACAGAGCCAGTCACCCATAGCAGAAACAGCCCAGGTCCGCAGTGGAAAGCGACACCATTTCGGCTCTAGATGAGTTACGGCTCCGGCGCTCAGGCCTTCTGTGTTGCACGTCCTGTCCCTGCAGCTCCTACCTGCTCAGCCACGCCTCACTACAGGTTGGCCTGGTCTCTGAGTTCGATGAGAGAGCAATATGAAATGATGCCCTTTCCGCTAATATCGGCAGTATTTTTGTAGTTTCCCTCCACCCTAGTGTGACTGTAGTGTATTTGTGGTGCCATTGTATTTCACTGACATCCTTTCCCAGCTGCTCCCAGTTGACTGAATCCAGAAGCAGAGAGCGCCTGCTTGTCTTTCCAGTGTGTAGTGCCGGTGCCGCACTGTTTAACCCCATAAACTGTGCACTGACCTGAGCTGCCTGTCGGTCCCCCCCACGTAGTCCTCGAGCCCCCCCATGGCTGCGTGTCGTTTGTTCCAGCGATTGTCTCGTTCACTAGCTCTCCACAGACAGTGATCAATACTCCTCTCAGGGAGCAGCGGCAGGACACGCTGTGAATTCCCAATGCGGAGCCGACTCCCCGGCCCTGACGGCACCGCAGCTCGCCGCTCCCACAGGCCACAGTATAGTGCAGCCAGGCTGGAGCGCCGCAGGGTGGCACGGCAGCTCACGCGCTCCCTCCCTCCCTTTTCTGTCTGTCTCGCTGGCACAGGCTCCCCCTGCTTCACAATGTGCCATACATTTGCAAGCAAAATGAGGAGGTATGCAAAAAGGGCAGGGAAAGCCCAAGGCACAGCACGTCTGAGCAGGGAGGCCAAGGGAGGCATGTGTTGTGCAGGCCAGGAAGCCTGCCCATCCCCCCGCCCTCTGCCTGGAAGTGCTGTGTTCTCGCTGCCCCTCGGTGCTTCATGGGCAGGAGGTCTAAATGGGGAAGCGTCACAGTAGAAGCTCTTCTGTGTTGTTGTGGTTGCACCTCTCTGCATTGTCGAACTCTTTGCAGTTGGGTCTATGGGGGGTAAGAACTGCATCCCTGCTAATGAACCTCAATAGGCCTGCTGTTCTGACAGGGAGACGGCACAGGCTGGGGTTGCAGAGGCCCGAGGAAAACGCCAACACTATACCGCCGCCTCTGCCAACTCGCTGAGAGACTCCGGCACTTGCTCTAATCATTGTTCTGTGTTGTTAGACTGTGACGAAGGTGCTGTGTGACTGAACATTGCTATTGTTACAGGGGCTATACAAATCTACACCACTCACTGGAGTTCCTCCTGCCTACTAAATGTTTTTTTTGAAAATGTACAAATGCAGAAAGTTTTTTATGTGGGTTAGAATCTATAGTTTGTACAGTAAAAAAAGTAATTGTCTATGGAGAGTACTCATAATGATAGTGGCACCAAAGTGTGTGTGTGTGTGTGTACACTCCACCTAAAGCACTACAGTTTGGCTGGCACTGCTTGTTATTAAAGACCTGGACTTTTCTTAATTTTTTTGTTAGTTGGTTGTGTCTTTTTGTATTTCCTTCCCTTCCTGTCCAGAGCCTCCCTTTACTTTTCAGTTCTATTCTGTGGATCTTCCTTTGTTGCCTAGCCTTTGAGTGGGGCTGGGGCTCGGGCATCCTGCTGGGCTGTGGAAGTCCTGGCATGGCTGTGCTCCAGGAGCGGAGTGTGTACTTTCTTCCCAATGAAGAATGCACAAAAATGCCATCGTTTCATTAACTGCAAGATGAGACGCAAGTGCGCTCCTCCGGGGAGGACGTTTGGAAAGCACTGCAGTGACTAATTAGGCTTATTTTCTTTTTGCCTCCCCCTAAATGGAATGGAAGGAATCAATTTTAAATTTAAAACTCATTAACGGAAGTCTCGGTGTGTTACGTTTGATTGAAGCCATCAGTTTTCATCCATGTGTTTCTCTGTCATTTGGGCCTTTTGTTAAAGGGGTTTTAATTGGTGGCGTTTCGATTTTTGTGAGCCTTAACATAGGGAGGTTAAAGTGAAACACGCCATTAAGCCTGGGATATGGGATCCCAAATGCTAATGATGTCTCATAATTAACTTGCTTTTATGCAAATGAGCTGTCACAGTGTTACCATGGAGCTGGGGTTTCTTTGATCCCAGGGCTGCCACCAATCAGGGGCTTAGCAAGCCAGCTGCTGGTAGTTGTGCAAATAAGTGAGGGGTGATAATGGAGAGGCTCCGTGCACGGGGAGGGAGGGAGAGAGGCACAGGGGGCAGGGCAGGGCAGGGCAGGGGATGGAGGGATGGAGGGATGGGGGGTGGAGAGCTGTGCCATTGGTCGCCTTGTCCCCTCGCTGCGTCTGCTCTGCTGAATGGACAGGGTCAGGGAGGAGCACGATTCAAATCTGCTTAGCAACAGGAAGTGCGAGTGGCTGATGTGTGCATTGGGCAGGGGCTCTCCGACTGCAGATACTGCTGCCCTGTGTGCTCCCACTCTCACACATTCTCTCTCTCACTCACCTCCCATTAGCTGTGTGTGTGTGTGTGTGTGTGTTTTTTCAGCAGTAATAAGTGCAGTGCATTAACTCACTCCCTGCCCTGGATGACTATAGTCACCCCTACCCTGTTCTACCCTGCCCTGGGCAACTTCTCTCAACAGAAATGCGTAGTTCATGATCTTTATCTTTTCCATCCAGTCAAACGCACGTCACTATGCATACACTGTTCTCAAAAATACGAGCAAAGCACTGAAATCTCATTTGTGTTCTAGTCGGCAGGGATACATCGCAGTTTTGAGTTTAAAGAGTTGGCCGTTGAAGCAGATCTCGGAGCAGAGAGTCTTCTTTAATTGTGGAGCACACACGTATGACAAAGATGTCCGAATAGAGCACAGTGTTGTGATGCAGTTCGACACCTCTGCTGCGAAAAGGCTGCGTCGTGAACTCTGACAACCCCCCACTGTGGCCTGGTGGCTTGGTCAGATGAGCCGCAAAGCCGCAGTTAAACCGGTGAAAAGCCAGGAGGTCAGCCTATCCGTCTTCAGTGTCATGTGTAGATTGCATTGCATTTGTCTGATGTATGTTCAACATAGTATTTCAATGATTACCAGGTAAAAACTGAATCACTAAGTAAGTTGTCAGCTGAATTATTAACCAATTCATTCACACTGATTTTAATAAAATAATTATTAGAAAAAAAACAATGGCTTTAATTTATGCAGAAGGAACAGGCTAATACAGTAATGATATGCATTTCAACCTATAAAATTGTGTATACAGCACTTGATTGTGTCGGATCTGAGGGTAGATGAGGGGACAGGAAGAGAGCTGACACCTTTTGCAGGTCAGTCTATATTAGCATGTTGGCGGCCATCTTACCTGGGGACTGGGCGGACAGGGTGCTACAGCAGGGGGCAGTGAGTGAGTTGTGAGCTCAGTTTAACAGTGTGTCTGTGGGTTTCCTGTGGAGGCAGTGGCGTTTCCAGAACATTTTCAATGGGGTGGCCGAGTGGGGGTACAGGGCTATTTTTGGGGGGCCATCCTTGTTTCATCAAGGTCCCCTTGTTCTTCAGTCGTATTTTGTAGGGGGGCCACTGGGGGGGGGGTCAGCCTCATTTCAGGGGGGACCGTGGCCGTGTATGCAGGATCACTTCCTTTAGACAGGTTTGTTTTTTCTCACTACCCCCCTCTTTTTCCCTCATTCCTTCAGGTCAGTTTTCCCAAACGATGAGGAGGGTGCCGGGTCTGTTGAGCAGTGTGTCCTGAGGCTCCCGAGAGGCTGCGATGGTGACGGCTCGGTCCCCGGTGTCACAGTGTACCGGGTCCCTGTCCCAGTGAGTGCTCCACCAGCCCACACTGCTCCTTGCACTCTGACATGTCCTCACTGTGTCCCAGCCCTTTAGAGACCCTGACCCTGTGTACTTTTATCCTTGTGTCCCGCAGCCTGAGCAGCCCTGATCGAGAGCGCAGGCCTTAGCCGAGCGATGGACCGCTGTAAACACGTGGGCCGGCTGCGGCTGGCGCAGGACCACTCCATCCTCAACCCGCAGAAGTGGCGCTGTGTGGACTGCCTGACCACGGAGTCGGTGTGGGCCTGCCTGAAGTGCTCCCACGTGGCCTGCGGCCGCTACATGGAGGAGCATGCACTGCGGCACTTCCAGGAGTCGCGCCACCCGCTGGCCATGGCGGTACGCGAGCTGGACGTGTTCTGCTACGCCTGTGGCGACTACGTGCTGAACGACAACGCTGAGGGTGACCTGAAGCTGCTGCGGGGGGCGCTCTCCACGGTGCGTGGCCCGGGGGGGTGCGGTGACCCAGCACGACCCGGCCGCCGCAGCCTGCGCTCGCTGGCCTTGGGGGACGGCCCCTCCGGCGCCAGCAACGACCCAGGGGGGCCCAGGCCCGCGCTGCAGACGGCGCTGCGGCACCGGCGCCAGGTCCTGCTGGGCAAGGCGCTACGGGCGTGGTTTGGGCGCAGCTCGTATGGGCGGCACCGTCTGGAGCAGCAGCGTCAGCAGCAGGAGCAGGAGCAGCGCAAGGAGGAGCTGCGGCGCCGGCGGCGGGAGGTGAAGCGGCGACTGCTGGAAGAGCTGGCCAGCTCCCCCCCCCGCAAGAGCGCCCGGCTGCTCACGCAGGCGCCGCGCACCGCCGCCATCATCCCACGCAAGTTCCGCGACCCTCCCGAGCGCACGCCGCCGCCCTCCCTGCTGGGGCTCTCGCGCCGCTCGCTCGGTGATGGCAACACCGCCAAGCTGCGCCGCTACTACTCCTCGTACCCGCGCAGGAAGTTGGCGCCGGGTGTGACGGGGCTGCGCAACCTGGGCAACACCTGCTACATGAACTCCATCCTGCAGGTGCTCAGCCACCTGCAGAAGTTCCGCGAGTGCTTCCTCACTCTGGACCTGTGCGAGACCGAGGAGCTGTTGGCCCAGAGCCGGCCGCGCAGCGGGGGGGGGCCAGCGGCCGGGGCGGTGAATGGCACGGCGCACTGCGGGGGTGGGGGCTCTGGGCGCGGCGACGAGCTGGGTGGGGGGGCGCCCGCGGCGAGCGGCAAGCAGAGCGCCCTGCCCAGCCTGAACGCGGCCGAGCTGGTGCAGCCCGCCGAGCCGCGCTCCTCTGCCCGGCAGCAGATGTCGCTGTGCCACGAGCTGCACACGCTGTTCCGGGTCATGTGGTCGGGCCGCTGGGCACTGGTGTCGCCCTTCGCCATGCTGCACTCTGTGTGGAACCTCATCCCCGCCTTCCGTGGCTATGACCAGCAGGACGCGCAGGAGTTCCTGTGTGAGCTGCTGGACAAGGTGCAGCAGGAGCTGGAGTCCGAGGGAACCAAGCGCAAGATCGTCATCCCCATCTCCCAGAGGAAGCTCACCAAGCAGGTGCTCAAGGTGGTCAACACCATCTTCCACGGACAGCTGCTCAGCCAGGTGGGGGGCGTGTGCGTCAGTCTGTGCGTCTGTAAGGGATTGGGGACCCGATTTATAGTGTTTCTCTCATTCCAATTCTTCTGCCTCTGCCATGAGTGGGCCTGTATGTACCTATGAGAAGCTGTCACATGTATGATGCAGTAACTGGAGCCAGGGCTGTTTCCTTGACTGCACTCCTGTCTTGAGGCGGCTGTGGTCGGGTCCCTGCAGTTGAACAGATCAGATGAACAGGGAGGAGAGAAACATAATGAAAAGATGCCTTTGTGTTATGAATTGGAGGGCTGGCCATTTGCTCAGACAGGAGTGGAGGCAGAGCGAGGGCCTCAGCTCATCGCATGGCTTACAGCGGCCCGCAAAACCGCACGGAGACGTGGCTGCGGGCCGGGCAGGGGCCGGACAATGTCTGCGTTGTTCTTTACTTCACAGGCCATACATTCATGTGCTCTATGTAACTTTATTTTTAATTGTGTGTGGGGGATGAACATGTGAGATCCAGGGCTACGCGGCACTGTAGGGCTCCTCTGCTGTGCCGTGGCTCTGCGGTGGCCAGCCTTCAGCAGCGGCGCCTCACCAGTGCAACATTTCGTGATGTCTGTTGATACGGCCCCTATAGGAAGCTTTTGTTTATTTTATTCTTTGTTCCTTCTGTCCTCCCCCTTAATTATTCATATTAGTAAGTTGGTCATAATGCCACACACCTTAACACAGCTATCTCTAGGACCCGTGGCCGACTGCATGAAACCGCTGACGTTTTCCCCTTATGCGAGTGTGGAGTTCAAGGCTGTGTCGCAGTGTGGCTGGACGCACTGATGAGTCTCTCACCACCGTGGCACTGAGCTGCTGTTTCTCCCTGTGGCCCAGGTGACCTGCCTGACCTGTAACTACAAGTCCAACACAGTGGAGCCCTTCTGGGACCTGTCCCTGGAGTTCCCCGAGCGCTACCACTGTGTGGAGAAGGGCGTGGGTGCGCTGGCCTACCACAGCGACTGCACACTCACCGAGATGCTGGCCAAATTCACCGAGACCGAGGCTCTGGAGGGAAGGATCTACGCCTGCGACCAGTGCAACAGTCAGTACCACCGCCGTAGCGGCAGTCTGTACCGCCTGTGTAGGGAGCACTGCGGCAGTGCGTACCGCATGTGTAGGGAGCAGTGCGGCAGTCAGGATTGCTGTTTTAGGGACCAGTGCAACAGTCCGAGCCACAGCTGTAGATACCTGCAACTGTACTGCCAGTAGACCGAATGTAGACGGATGCACTGGAGCCTGGGGACTAAGTGAGCTCCTTAGTGCAGGTCAATGCGATGATCTTTTCCCTGAGCCGGGCTTGCTGTGTCTGTGTGTCCGGGTCCTATGTGAGCGTGTGAGGCGCCGCTGAACTCTGCTGTGTTTGATTTTGACACAGGTAAACGGCGGAAGTCGTCCCCGAAGCCCTTGGTTCTCACGGAGGCGTGCAAACAGCTACTGATCTACAGGCTACCTCAGGTCCTCCGGCTTCACCTCAAACGCTTCAGGTCAGTGTGTTGGGTGGCCTGGGGCGTGATACTGAGCTGCTCTGCGGTGTGTGATGCTCCTGAAGACGCGTGTTGTGTGCATGAGGCCCCGGTGCTGATCTCGCTGTGTTACAGGTGGTCCGGTCGCAATCACCGGGAGAAGATCGGCGTGCACGTGACCTTTGACCAGGTTCTGAACATGGGGCCTTACTGCTGCAGGGACTCCCTCTCCTCGCTGCACCGGGAGAGCTTCACATACGACCTGTCTGCCGTCGTCATGCATCACGGCAAGGGGTTCGGCTCAGGACACTACACCGCGTACTGCTACAACACGGAGGGAGGTGAGTGGAGAGAGAAACGCACGTGCCGAAGTGCTCGAGTGTGTCCGTTCTGTGTACACACTGAAATACGCAGACTGATCTTGCCGTCTCATCCCCAGGTTTCTGGGTTCACTGTAACGACTCCAAGATGAACGTCTGCAGCGTGGAGGAGGTGTGCAACACTCAGGCCTACATACTGTTCTACACTCAGCGATCTGCGGAGGCCAGCGTGGCCTGACCAGCACCCAACAGCCCAGCCCAGCCCAGTGACTGCCGTCTCTGCAGGGCAGGGAAGTGGCTGCACAGGAGCCACAGGAGCTGACTGACACGGTGGGGGGTGCTGGGAGGCACTCTGGGGGTTTTGGGGGAAGGGTGTGGGTTAGGTGTTCACGCGAGGCACTGTGACAGACGTATGATTCAGGAACGTGACACATTTCTACTGTGTTCTCTACTCTGCTGTGCTGTTTTCCTCCGGGGCGTGGTGTTTACGGGGCATGTTGATGCTGTCTGGACGGAGGTTAAAATGGAGCCTCATCCAACACCGACACAAAACCAAACCAGCAGAGTGCTGAAGGCCAGGCTGCTACAGCCCCCGTCCTGTGCTGCTCTCCCAGTTGCTCCAGACCTCCGCTCTCACGCTCGGCGCTGCCCCCCCCCCCCGACTCTCGGCTGTGCGCAGCTGTCTGTCCTAGCACTGAAACCCTCCGTCACACTCTCATTCATTTACCCTCTGTATTAGTTTGTCCTCTCGAACACGTCCTGATGACTGTTTTGTTGAGGCCAGAGAGCTCTATACACGCCCTGCGCTGCAGCACCCGGCACAAGGTCATGACCCTGTCTTAATACCCCCTGCGCTGGCCTGCAGTGGTTCAGCCCGTGTCCAGTCAGGGGTGGCTCCGAGACGCTGTGGGGGGCCTGGAGCCCTGGTGACCAGCCAGCCCCTAAAGCTCTGTGCAGCCTGACAACTTCACTGCTCTGTCCTGGGCAGAGAATGTTCAATCAGTATGGAAGGAAACCTAAAGCTGTTTTAATTGGTAGCATTAACCCCACTGGGTGTCAGTGACCTGCTGGGCCCCAATAAGTACTGTTTTACTCCCCTGCTCTCTGAAGGCCCAAAGCGCTCTGCTCAGACCTCCCTGGATGGTGGGCAGACGAGAGAGAGATCTTACTTGGTGCCTTTTCTTATTGTCTCACTCGTGCCCTCTCCTGGAGGAAAACGGCTCCTGCCAACAGACCAATCGTGTTGCAGCACCCTGGGTCCTCTCGCCCGTCCACCCATGTGACACCGTGACTCTGACTGAGAGGGGCAGTAAGGCAACTGAGGCCGGTGTGGACTAATGCAGTCTGGGAAATTCCCCAGACAGCCGTGTCTCCTGGTTATATTTTCATGACCCGATCATGTGTAAAATGAGTTCATAGAAACTCTTCTCTCGACTGCAGTATTGGAATAGACTGACCGGGACCCCTCCCCTCTACACACACACACACACAGACACACTGCTGTCCCACAGAGCAATGTGCTGTATTGGGGCGAGGGCAGCTCCATGAACAGGGCGCTGTGTGTCCCTCAAGCCCCAGCCAATGCGGCAGGGCCCTGTCCCTGACCAGGGGGTGAGTCTCACTCTGATCCTGTCTGTGGCTGGAGCCTTGTAATATAGAGACTTCTGTTTTGATTGTTTTTTTTAAACGGTTAAAGGGGTGGGGGGGTGTAACTCTGAGAATCAACATTGTTTTCTAATGGATCTCTGGCCTGTCGTTACTAGGTCTCACTCTGCTTATCTTCCTTGTTTTGTCACCTTGCAAATGTAAAGCCTGGAAGAGCAGGTGAGGGGTTGGTGGCTCAGAGTAAAGTTCTTATTTAGACTCCGCTGTGTGTCTTGTATCTGACGTGTCCGGTGTGCTTATAGATCAACACTACCTCCACCCTAGCCCTTGAAAGCATGAAATGCCATAATATGAACCCAAAGAACCGGAGTACTACTCCTGCCTTCACCTCTTCTCCCAGAGCAGCAGGAGGTCAGTGCCCCTGCAGGATATCATCAACTAAAGAAAACAACACGCAGAGCTACACTTCACACAATGCTTTATTGCATTCCTTAAATAATGACAACACAGTACAGTGACGAGTCTTGGGCCCTGTGGCCCCGCAGTCCTCTGTCCACGTCAAGTCCCCTTTCCAGCACTTTGGTCATGAGCATCTGCAAGGGACAGCAAGAGCAGAGGCAGCTGGTGTGTTACTCTGGAGAGCTGAGCACACACCCACACACCACCCCACATGTACTCTGGACACACACACCACCCCACATGTACTCTGGACACATGGACACACACACACCACCCCACATGTACTCTGGACACATGGACACACACACACCACCCCACATGTACTCTGGACACATGGACACACACACACCACCCCACATGTACTCTGGACACACACACACCACCCCACATGTACTCTGGACACACACACACCACCCCACATGTACTCTGGACACACACACACCACCCCACATGTACTCTGGACACACACACACCACCCCACATGTACTCTGGACACACACACACACCA
Source organism: Amia ocellicauda (assembly GCF_036373705.1). Lineage (NCBI taxonomy): Eukaryota > Metazoa > Chordata > Actinopteri > Amiiformes > Amiidae > Amia > Amia ocellicauda. The sequence continues at coordinate 293,235 of NC_089854.1, read as the reverse complement.
CCCCACATGTACTCTGGACACATGGACACACACACACCACCCCACATGTACTCTGGACACATGGACACACACACACCACCCCACATGTACTCTGGACACACACACACACCACCCCACATGTACTCTGGACACACACACACACCACCCCACATGTACTCTGGACACACACACACACACACACACACCACCCCACATGTACTCTGGACGGACCCACACTCACACACACCACCCCACATGTACTCTGGACGGACCCACACTCACACACACCACCCCACATGTACTCTGGACGGACCCACACTCACACACCACCCCACATGTACTCTGGACGGACCCACACTCACACACCACCCCACATGTACTCTGGACGGACCCACACTCACACCACCCCACATGTACTCTGGATGGACACACACTCACACACCACCCCACACGTACTCTGGACGGACACACACACACCACCCCACACGTACTCTGGACACACACACACATACACCACCCCACGCGTACTCTGGACACACACACCACCCCACACGTACTCTGGACACACACACCACCCCACACGTACTCTGGACAGCTGGGCGCACACACACACTCTGGACACACACACACCACCCCACATGTACTCTGGGCAGCTGGGCGCACACACACACCACCCCACATGTACTCTGGACACACACACACACCACCCCAAATGTACTCTGGACACACACACACACCACCCCAAATGTACTCTGGACACACACACACACCACCCCAAATGTACTCTGGACACACACACACACACATACACCACCCCACATGTACTCTGGACACACACACCACCCCACACGTACTCTGGACAGCTGGGCGCACACACACACCACCCCACATGTACTCTGGGCAGCTGGGCGCACACACACACCACCCCACATGTACTCTGGACACACACACACCACCCCAAATGTACTCTGGACACACACACACACACACCACCCCACATGTACTCTGGACACACACACCACCCCACACGTACTCTGGACAGCTGGGCGCACACACACACCACCCCACATGTACTCTGGACACACATACACCACCCCACATGTACTCTGGACACACACACACACCACCCCACATGTACTCTGGACACACACACCACCCCACACGTACTCTGGGCAGCTGGGCGCACACACAGCGCAGCCCCTGGTGCCGCTCTGTGAAATGGCTGACGAGATCCGGATCGCCAGGCCTCGCTGCACCGCGGCGGCGTGTCGCTCTTACCTCCCCGGCTCAGACAGCTGCCTCACCTCCTCCCCGCGGTTAAGAGAGGGGCTGCGGGGACATCAGATCGAAGTCGGACAGATTCCTGGCGACCCAGACCCCGGCTGCGAACAGACCCACATTAACCAGCAGATTCCTGGGAGAAGACGAAAATAAGCCAATAAGCAGGGGATCGATATTTGCAAGAAATGGAAGTCGGCTGGGCGAGCACAGCGGACGGGCCGCTCGGGGTTTTAATCCACGACCCGGCCGACCCACGCTGGAGCGACCTACCTTCTGAAGTCGTTCCTGTCGGTGGCGAAGCGGAAGGCGGTGCTGACCCACTCCTTCACCCCGGAGGGCCTGGGCTCCACTGCTCTCGGCGCGGCCTTCATCCTCGCTGCTCCGCGGCTCGCTGCACTGACACCCGGCCTCGCGCACTCAAGAGCACCGGACGTGTGCGCCACAACAACGAGCTGCTTCCGCCCGGTGCGCCGCTGAAAAGGGTCCGGAAACAAACTGCACTACAGGCATATACGAGTCCCTGCGCCGCTCATGAGCGGAGTGTATGATGTACAAGAGCGTCGAATATCCTCAGCGTCAGTGGTATCATTAGTAATAATAAATACATGGCGCCGTTTCTGGAGATGACAATCTTGTCACCCACCAGTGGATGAGAGTCAGCGATTCATAGGTAATACAACTACTGCGACTGCAGCTTTAAAGCAGTGCGGGCGTCGTGCGTGGACGCTGGAGGGAATCGGCGCGGCGCGGCTCTCAGGCTTTCATACGGGGATGTAGCTCTGCGCTCGCTGCGCCTTTAAGAGGGACTCCGGGGTCATGTGACCCGCGCACAGTGGCTGGAGAGCGGATTCACAACAAAGGCGAGCGGCTCTGTCCCGCACTTGCGACTTCCACAAACACCGCAAAACAGCCCGCTCTCTCTGCAGCGCCCAGCCGAGCCGCCCAGGACAGCCCGGCCGTGCGGGAGCCGCCGCCGCGCCGCAGGACGCACACGGAGACGGTGCGTAAGTAACTTTTCATCTTTTCATCTTGTATTTCAACTGAGCGCGGGCGGTGCGGGCGTCGTGTGCGTCCAGACGCGCCCCAGCACAGGGCTGCACTGAAGTTAACTCGCTTGCCCAAACCGGCGGCGCCCCAGCCCGAGTCTCTCGCACGCCGCGCCGGGGAAACATGGCCGTGACGCCGCCACACTAACTTCGCACACAACCGCCGCGGCCCGCAGCGCGCAGGACAGCGGAGCGGCGCGGTAAAGCCTGGCTTGTGTCCCCGAACAGGAAGTGCCTGTGCCTGGGCGCCGCGGCAGGGAGGCCTGCGCTGAGATTTCGGCTGCTCTTCCTCCGCACAGACCCGCTGCTCTCGCTGACCCCCGCCGACACCCGTAGATGAAGGGCGAGGAGTCGGACTCGGAGGCGCCGTGCGACCGGCCTGCCGGCCTTTTCCACCACGACTCCAGTCCCGGCGAGCCTGACGGCGGCGACCCCGAGGGAAGCCCGGGAGCTGCCGGGGAGATGTCCTATTACTCGGGGAGTGACTGCGAGCAGGTGCGGAGTCGGGCGGGATGGAGGGAGGGAGCTGCGGGTAGATAGGAGTCTTGTCAATTATATTCACACCTCACCGGTGTTTCTTAATCAGTGTGTATTTGCCAGATCAGCAAAAGTGCCGGAAAGGGAGGCTGCAGCGCCCCTCAGCAGGTGCGTGTGCGTGGGGTGGGTCTGGCACCCGGGGGTCCCTTACAGACGGACTGTGAAGGAGGCGATGCGCTCTCGTGTGTGTGTAGTGTGTCTGTGTGTGTAGTGTCTGTAGTGTCTGTGTCTGTGTTGACAGTCGGAGCTTTATTGGTTTCTTTTAAATAAGTAAGACTTGTGAGAACCCAAAACTGCATTACACACTGTTTCCTGAAGGGACGAATTCAGTCAGAAAACAGTGCTGTGTGTGTATGTATGTATATGTATGTAATATATATGCACACACCGTAAAACGTCCAATAGTCGCCGGGTCTCAAATAGCAGCCTGTCTCTAATAAACGCCGGGTTACGCGTTTGTCTTGTTTTAAGTAAATGTATATACCGTATATTAATTAAAAAAAAAAAAAAACACCATCACTTGTGTTATTATTAATTTATATCTCACTTTAACTATGTATTGCTGATAATTGTAGTCATTGATCTAACTGTCAGCTGTGACATAAACAATGGATTAGTGAAGTATAGTGTTGTTGGTTATGTTTAAAGCGTATTTCCAGTTTTGTTGAAGTGCTTTGTGTGTATTTAGCAGAGTTCACAGTATGTCGACTCACAGACTGCTAACACAATTACCGGTGTCTTGTTTTCAGTCCAGTGTATAGTTCACTACACATTGAATGTGATTTGTTTGAATCTTGGAAAGCAATTAAAAAATAATGACAAAAATAATAAATTAAAGCCTGGCCTATTAGCCTACTTCTACAATGAAGCAATGTTTCCAGGCTCCTCTTACCCTGCATGAATCTGCGGTGTCTCTCTATTTATGAGTGTTTAATATAATCGCCTCCAGTTGACGCCGCAGTTAATTGGAGTTAAGTTATTTGAAGTTTTACAGTATATATCGCTCTCCTGTTGTCTGCTTCTGACACTCGCAGGTGAAAGTGGAGGAGACGGAGTTTCTGAGTGACTACGACGATGCCTGCGAACCCCCCTACTCCGCGCCCCCCAGCGTCCCCGAGGCCAGACGCAGAGCCGCGCGGGACACCTGGACCGACTCCGGCAGCGACAGCGAGGAGGACGGCGGGGTGAGGCTGTCTGTGTCCGTCTGTGTCCCCCTGTGGATCTCTGAAGTATAGTTGTATATACAAAACCACTTTAGAATAGCAGAGGCTCGGTGAGTAACAGTGTTGTGTGTGTGTGAAACAGGAGCCAGCGATGAAGAGGCCGGCCCTCAACCCCCCAGACCTGGACGCCGCCCCCTCCCTCAACATCCTGTCCCAGCTGGAGCTGTCCCTGCAGCGGGAGCAGGGCGAGCCGGCGGCAGGGCTGGAGTGTGCGCCGCGCGGCGACAGCGACTGGGAGGAGGAGGAGGCTGCGCTGTTCCGGCGCTCCAAGGATGACCTCATCGCCGAGATCAAGGTCCTGCGCGCCAAGCTGGCCCGCTCCGCCCGCGAGACGCGCCGCCTGCGCCAGTCCCTCACACTGTGCCGTGGTGAGCGTCGGGGCCGGGGGGTGCGGGGGGCACGGGCATGGGGACCCGAGGGCCGACTCTCACTCTCTCTCTCCCTCTCTGCAGTGCTGCCCAAGGCAGTGAAGACGTTCTCCCGGCTGGTGGACCGGGCTGAGTCTCTGCTGCAGGACTCTGGTGAGGATGCGCCCCCCACCGCGCCCCCGCTGTTCCCCAGCCCCAGCTCCCTGTCAAGTCCCACCTCCTCCGCCTCGGCCAGCCCCCTGCAGGGCAGCCCCGCCAGCCCCCCCGCGCCCGACAGGAAGTGGGTGAGTCACACAGAGAGACGCACACACGTATGTATTTATACACACACACGTGAAGATCCTGTTTGCCCTGTGTTTGAACGGGATCCTGTCTGTGTTCCAGGACACCAGCGCCGGCCCGGACTGGAGCGCAGCCGCACAGACGCCCTACTCCCAGGTGAGCCCCGTCCCTCTGTCTGTGGACCTCCTTGTCCCTCTCTCTCTCTTTCAACTGGCCCGTCTGTCACCATTTTCCATTTCCATTTCCGTCCCTCTGGTCGCCTGTCCTGCCTCTGTCCTCGTCCCTCCCCGTGATGCCGCCCCTCTTGTCCCCAGATCCGGCTGGAGCCGGGGCAGATTGAGCGGCTCAACCGGTCGACGCCGCAGAAGTTCGTGAACGACCTGATGCAGTCGCTGTACAGCACGGAGTTCATGGCGACGCACAGCGTGACGGGCGCGCGCTCCTCCTCTTCCAAGTACCGCGAGACCAAGCCGGCCATGGACCGTGCCGAGGTGCAGGCCATCCTGGGTGAGGGATGTGTGGGCCCCGGGGCCTCACGGCTGTGTGCGCGGGTTGTGTGTGTGTGTGTGTGTGTGTTTGAGACAGTGATTGACAGTGTCTGTTGGTGTTGTCTGTCTGGTGCGTGTGAGTATTGTGACTGTTTTATAGTGTGTATTGTAATGTTGTGTGGTTTGTGACTGGTGTGTGTTAGTGTATTGTGCTGTGTGACTCTGTATGACTTGTACTGTCTGTGTTAGTGTGTTTGCATTACTGTTACAGTGGGTCTATTGTGTGTGTCTGTTGTATTATCACTGTTACAGTGTGTATTGTGACTGTGGGTCAATCACACCGAAGTGAAAGCTCCGGACTAAACTAGTCTGCAGGTTTGATCCCCATTGCAACCAACTCGGTGGCTGACGTTCGTGTCCAGCTGCGGACTGAATAAGGTCTCCATTGCAGCGAGCCCAGAACCAGCACTGCTGCCCTAGAGGAGACTGGGACTGACTCAGTCCTGCTCCAGCTACGCACTAAGGTGTGCTAGTGGAGACGAGGCCCAGCCTCTTCACTGATTCCACTGCCTGTTTAGTAGCAGAACAGACCTGATCCTCAGTTAGGCACTAAGGCTGGGGATCAGCTGGTCTCCGCTCCGCTCCAGCTCTTTTCTCGTTGCAGTGGGAACTAACTTTAGTCTGCAGCTGGGGATGATCCTGAGATCGTACTAGTGAGTACACAACTCCGTACAGAGCTCCATACTAACTCGGCGATTGACCGTGTGTCTGTGTGTGGTGTGTGACTGTTAGTATGTGTGTTGTATTGTTGCGTTGTGTGACTGTGGGCTCTCCCTGTTCCCAGACGTGACGAAGCACCTGTTCCCGGACATGACCGACACGCTGATCCGCAGGATGATGGGCCAGAAACTCAACAACTGCACCAAGAAGTTCGCCGCCAGCCGGGTCAAGTCTGAGTTCTACCCCCTGATGAACTGCCCGGTCAGTCCCGGTCCGATACCCAACCTGGCGCTGACTAACCCCCCAGCACGTTAACGATGCGCAGGGTCGACGGGGTGCCTTCCTCGGGTTTCTGGACCCGGCAGTGAAAGTGATGATGCTAATTGTAATCCACAGCAGTAACGAAGATGCTGATAATGCTGGTTGTGTCTTTGTGCCGTTGCGTTTCAGAAGGCCGAGTCCCAGGAGGCCGAGCCGTCACCATGATGCTGCGCTGGCTGGCACCCCCCCCCCGAGCAGAGCGCACCCCCCCTGGACCCCCAGAGCCGGTGCGCCGCCAGGACGCCCGATGTGCACACGGCCTCGGCCTCGCCTGGATTGTGGGAGCCCCCGCTGGGTGGGGAGTTCCTCTGATGTCACGGTCGCCCCCCCCACGGCACGCGGACCCCACCCGGGGGAAACGTGGCTCACCGGCTCTGCCCATGTGGGCGAGAGCACTGTACTGAGCGCTGCGGCCGGCGTGTGGCCGTTGGCAGCACCGTGGAGGACAGGCCTGGAGCGTGTGCCGGCGCTCTGCGGGGATCAAGGATACTTTTGTTGCTGTTGTCATCCTATTTTTATTTATTGTTCCCTTGGGTTGTGTTGCTGACTCCGGCACTGTGGCGGGGCTGCGTGGTGATGTGGGAGAGGCGCCGCACCGATCACTGAGCTCCTGCTTTCCTAGACTAGCTTGTGGTAGAGATGATGATGATGAAATAAAGACTTTCCACTTTTCACACTGTTCTGTCTGCACCATGTCATTGAGGTCTGACCTCCCGTGCGCGTGTGTGTGTGTGTGTGTGCTGGATCTGTGAGAGTGCACCCGTGTTTGCGTGCGTGCGTGCGTGAGAGACGGATCTGTGAGAGTTTTACCCGTTCACTCATTAACTCTTGACAAAACGAAAGGCCACGATGTCTGCTTCCAGACGGGGCGGAGGCTGGTGGGATATTTGCGGTGGGGCGGCGTGGCCAGGCTGGGGCTCGGGGACAGTGTGAGAGAGCCAGCCATCGGTGGGATGTAGGGGGTGGGGGCTGGACTCTCACTGCGACTGGCCAGGGGACGCAGGTCACCCCTGTGATTGGCCGAGGGAGCGGGTGAGGGGCTGTTGGGGTCCCCGTGGTGAGTGAAGCGGCCGCGGTATCAGACCATGCTGGCGGCCAGCGCCCCACAGACCACAGCCTCTTCCCCCCCCCCCCGCTGTGTCCCAGCAGCGTCACCTGCAGGAGAGACGGGGAACTGCGGCTCAGATAGCACGGGGTAGGGAGGGGCTATGAACAGTTCCTGCCCACGAGACCGCGGACAGGAAGCACTGATGCATGCTGGGAGAGACGTGGGCACGATGGCCAGCAGGGAGCCGAGGACTGTCCCTGGGGTGAGTTTGTGAGAGTGGTACCTCTGCCTGGGTTGCCCCCGAATGCGTGGATGTTGCTCCAGGAGGCCATAGGGGCAGGGCGAAAAAGCTGTGATAGTGTCTGGTCCTGATGCCCTGCACTGGATTCTGCGCAGTCCACACCACGGGTGGCTCGGGAACAGGGTTCGGGCCTGGCTCAGCCAGCCCAGGCCAGAGCAGACACAGCAGCAGGACGGAGCTGCGTCTCCACATGGCGCTGGTGTGTCCCCTGTGTCCGGTCTGTGTGTCTGTGGTCCTGCCCTCTACTCTGAAAACAGACTGAGTGTCTGAGTCTCCTGTTATCAGCACAAGCCTCTGTCTAAAGGGGCAGCTATGGGTCACTCTGAGAGGTTTACCTTCTGTACTTATTCACACTGCAAAAGAGGGTTGATTGTTATTATTATGGTCAGATAAACACTACGGGTCCATGTCAACGAACTGAAAGCAGCACTGATTGAAGATGATCCGGTGGTTAGTGCGCAGCTCCAGACTAAACTAGTCTGCAGGTTTGATTCCCATTGCAACCAACTCGGCGGCTGAAGTTCGTGTCCAGCTGCGGACTGAACAAAGTCTCCATTGCAGCGAGCCCAGAACCAGCACTGCTGCCCTAGAGGAGACTGGGACTGACTCAGTCCTGCTCCAGCTACGCACTAAGGGCAACAAATCGTGCCAATCACAATGCATTGACTACTTTTGTTACTGAACTACTCGTAACTCGATTCATAACCACTAATCGTTTTGCTTTACATATCAAATAGTTACATTTTTGTTTGTGACATTGACAATATCATATATTAATAATGCTCTGGTGTACACTGGTGACATTGACACCACAGCTAACAAAAAACATAATTAAAATAAGAACCAGTGTACACATTGTCGGTTGAAAGGTTTTATTATTATTATTATTTAGTTCATATATCCAGGGTGGCTTACAAATTATAAGTGCAATATAAAGTGCAAAAATACAGTGCAGTTCAAGGCATAAAACATTACAAATTCCAATTTACACAAGTGAATAGGCCTACAATATATGAGGTCTTACATCCTGGATTATAAGAGCTGATGAGTGCAGACAAGATGTTAGGTCTCAGTCAAGGGCCAGGGGAGAGGGAGCATAGGGGAGATCAAAATAGCAATACGAGTACTGGTAACACAAGGCAAGTAGTGTGATAAAACGTAGTAAAGTGCAATCTCACAGGAGATTTCATAGTATATTATTAAATACGATGAAATAACTGAGAATATATTGAAAGCTCTACAGGAATTAACCCACTGGAATTGGCATGCAATATTCAATGAATAATATAATACAGTTGCTCTGTATGTAGCCTATAGCCTTCGTGTATTAGTAAATGCCAGGACAGTGCATCAGCGCACCGTGTCCCCACAATTGTTACCACGGATAACTACACTTTACTGCGTGTTTTCCACGACACACCACATTACACCTTACTGTATTTTACCACAGTAGATGTCGTTTTATTCGTCCTGATTGAGTGTGGGATTGAGTTTCACTTTTAGTTTTCTTTTGTTTTTGTTCTGATGTCCTTGTTGCGTCCATGTCGCCCCACTGGGTGTGCTCCCCGCTCTGGCCCTCAGGGGCGCTGTGGGGCCTCGGCCGGCTCTGCGCGTCGGCCCTCTTGCCGCTCGCTCTTCCTGGCCGGAGCTCCTGCCAACGTCACGGCATCGCTGCGCAGGAGAACCAGGAAGCGGCCGGGCAGTCTGAGCGGGACCGGAGACACGGACGCAGGAAAGACCGGGAGACGAGGCCGCTGTGCCGAGGGAGAGACTGCATCGCCGAGGCGCGGCTCCACTGCTGCCGAATTCCTTTCACGGAGGAAACGGGCCTGGGAACCTCGACAGCGCTGCAGGTGAGGGATCAGCGGGACGGACGGATCCGCAGGGAGTCTCTCTCCCACTCTGTCTGTCTGTCTGTCTGTCTGTCTCTCTCTCACTCCGTGGGACGGGAGGCTCGTTACTCTCCGCACTGATTTCTGTTACTTGTCGTAGAGGCGAGCGGGGGGGGGTTCGTCACAACACGGAATAGAAGCCCTGAGATCATCCGACTGAGCAGCGTGTGACCCGACTACTGCGACACACACACACTGACACACACACACACACACACAGACAGACACACACACACACTGACACACACAGACAGACAGACAGACACACACACACTGACACACACACACAGACAGACACACACACACTGACACACACACACACACACAGACAGACACACACACACTGACACACACACACACACACACAGACAGACACACACACACACTGACACACACAGACAGACAGACAGACACACACACACTGACACACACACACAGACAGACACACACACACTGACACACACACACACACACAGACAGACAGACACACACACACACTGACACACACAGACAGACACACACACACACTGACACACACAGACAGACAGACAGACACACACACACTGACACACACACAGACAGACACACACACACTGACACACACACACACACACAGACAGACACACACACACAGACAGACAGACACACACACACACTGACACACACAGACAGACAGACACACACACACACACACACACAGACAGACACACACACACACTGACACACACAGACAGACAGACAGACACACACACACTGACACACACACACAGACAGACACACACACACTGACACACACACACACACACAGACAGACAGACACACACACACACTGACACACACAGACAGACACACACACACACTGACACACACAGACAGACAGACAGACACACACACACTGACACACACACAGACAGACACACACACACTGACACACACACACACACACAGACAGACACACACACACAGACAGACAGACACACACACACACTGACACACACAGACAGACAGACACACACACACACTGACACACACAGACAGACACACACACACACTGACACACACAGACAGACAGACAGACACACACACACTGACACACACACACAGACAGACACACACACACTGACAGACACACACACACTGACACACACAGACAGACAGACAGACACACACACACTGACACACACAGACAGACAAACACACACACTGACACACACAGACAGACAAACACACACACTGACACACACAGACAGACAGACACACACTGACACACACAGACAGACACACACACACACACACTGACACACACAGACAGACACACACACACTGACACACACAGACAGACAGACACACACACACTGACACACACAGACAGACAGACACACACACACTGACAGACAGACAGACACACACTGACACAGACAGACAGACAGACACACACACTGACACACAGACACACACTGACACAGACTGACACACACACACTGTCACAGACACACACTGTCACAGACAGACACACACACACACACTGACACACACACACTGACACACACACACACTCTGTCACAGACAGACAGACACACACACTGACACACACACACACACTGTCACACACACACACTCTGTCACAGACAGACACACACACTGTCACAGACACACACACACTGACACACACACACTCTGTCACAGACAGACAGACACACACACTCTGTCACAGACAGACAGACACACACACTGACACACAGACATACACTGACACGCACACACACTGACACACAGACACACACTGACACACACACACACTCTGTCACAGACAGACAGACACACACTGACACACAGACACACACAGACAGACAGACACACACAGCCTGAGCTGCCACTCGCTTCACTCTCCTGATGATGGACACACTGGTCTGATTACAGGCTGCACTGGGCGGGTGGGGTATTTATAGCTGGGATGTTTCCAGGCACCCCCAGATCCGCACAGCTGAGCTCGAGGCTCGCTGTGTCTAGAAACACAGCCTGGTCCATCTGTGTGTGTGTGTTTGTGTGTGTGTCTGTCTGTCTGTCTGTGTTAGTCTGTGTCAGTGTGTGTCTGTCTGTCTTTGTGTGAATAGCTATAATGTAACTCTGCCTTGGCTGTCTGTCTGTCTGCCTGACTGTCCGCACTTCGAGTTATATCATATAATGTCTGTGTGTCCGCAGTGCCGTCTGATTGGGTGAGCCATGGCCACAGGGGGCGGAGACGACCCCTTGATGCCCAATCGGATGGAGGAGAGCAGAGAGGGGCCCACCCAGGAGGCAGGTAGTGACACTTCACCTTCCTCTTCACTTCACTGTCAGAGCTGTGCCAGTAAAGCACGAGAGAGAGGGGCCGCTGTGTGGAGACCCTCCTGTGTGCAGCCCACCCTCCCTGTCAGATTACCCAGCATCCCCCTCTCCAGCTCTCTGAAAACTTAGGTTTATGGCTGGGATGGGCTGGTGGCAGAGTCCAAGTTGCAGGTCACACACGTGACACACACACACAATCAGGAGGTGTAGTTTTGCATATAACAGTTCAGTTCTCTTGAAAATGTGACTCTGGAGGTTCTTATGCAATCAGGAAGCGAACCCCACGTTTCACCCACAAATACTGTTTGCTGGTTTAGGCTGTTAAGTACCAGCGAGTGAGGGTAGAGCTTTGATATGTGTCTGTTCATTGACATATAGTTAATGGCCATTGTTAATGGCATCTTAACTGTTCAGTTGGATATTGGGCTGTATTCATCCAGGGGGTTACAAAGGTATTTCCCTCATTTTTTTGTAAATGCAATAAAATGCAAGTAAAGTTAACATGCATAGATAGACAGAGCTACAGTTTGATCTAAAGATGTTGTGTGGGAGCGAGTCATGTTTCAGTCATTTTGTGTCTTACTTGTACTTTTGTTTGTGTCAGAAATAACACATTGCTGTAAACCCCTTGATGAATTGCCCCGGTTGTGTAAAGCAGCAATATAGTTTGAAATGTCTGGCAGTAGCAGTAAAATAGTCCAGATGGATATTTAGGGGACGTCACAGGTTACACTGTATTGTATATTTGTAGGCAAAACAATCATCACACAACATCGCAATGCTGAGTATGATATTCATACAGCATACATTCGTACAGCAGCCTATTGTTGTGTTCAATAACTGCATACAGTGCGTTTAAATAGACAGCTTGATGCGTCACTATTCAGACTGTTGTCACAGAGTCTGAAAATTGTTGTGCTGCTCACATCTGTGCACGTTCTGCACAATGTGAAGCACCCGTGTATTATTTGGTTGTATCAGTAGACTGTCACGTGTCTTTGGGGGTGACTGTATGTAGTTACAGTATTACCTTCATATTAGGGCTGTGCGATATGACAATATACACTCACCTAAAGGATTATTAGGAACACCTGTTCAATTTCTCATTAATGCAATTATCTAACCAACCAATCACATGGCAGTTGCTTCAATGCATTTAGGGGTGTGGTCCTGGTCAAGACAATCTCCTGAACTCCAAACTGAATGTCTGAATGGGAAAGAAAGGTGATTTAAGCAATTTTGAGCGTGGCATGGTTGTTGGTGCCAGACGGGCCGGTCTGAGTATTTCACAATCTGCTCAGTTACTGGGATTTTCACGTACAACCATTTCTAGGGTTTACAAAGAATGGTGTGAAAAGGGAAAAACATCCAGTATGCGGCAGTCCTGTGGGCGAAAATGCCTTGTTGATGCTAGAGGTCAG